>NC_060901.1:27933020-27958020 GCF_014805685.1 Silurus meridionalis
AGTCGTCTCTCTCACCTTGTTGACTCGGGACATGATGGCGAAAATAGCAGCGTCTGGAATAACAGTCGTCTCGATGCCGTCTCTGGACAGACTGGTGGCCATCTCGTGACCCTGAGACACACACACACACACACACACACACACACACACACACACACCCTTAGTAATGTGCTAAAGTGCAGTGCTATCACTACAGCAGGGGATTGTGGGTAATGTTACCTGACAGAAAGGTGCGCACTCTGCGACAATGACGTGAAATTTGCGTTTGCGAGCGGCGTCCTTCAGAAAAGCCTCAACGGTGCGCGAGCGTCCAATAGTCATGATCACCTCGTTAGAGTGAATGTGCTCCAGAGCCTGCATCGCTATATTATCTGTAGTACCCTCTATACACACACACACACACACACAAACATAAGTGTGTGAGTATGTGGAAGAGAGAGAGAGTGTGTGTGTGTGTGTGTAAGTAAGTGCGTGCGTGCGCAAGTGTGTGTGCGTGTGCATGTGAGTATAAGTGTGTGTGAGTGCGTGCACGCGTGTGAGAGTGTGTGTGCGTGCATGTGCGGGAGTGCAAGTGTGTGAGTATGTGTGTGTGTGTAAAAGTGTGTGAATGCGTGTGTATGTGGGAGTGCATGTGAGTGCGTGTGTGTATGTGTGCGTGTGTGTGTGGGAGTGCATGTACGTGCATGTGTGTGTATGTATGTGCATGTGTGGGAGTGTATGTATGTGTGTGCTGAAAAGATTAAGGAAATCTGCCAGACCTTCACTTCCTCTCCAACAATGATCACACAACACAGCCAGTAATCCACTGCTTCTGTCAAACTTCAACATTAACAGAAGATGAGATACTGCAAGTCATCCAATCGTACAATCCCACCACCTGCCCTCTGGATCCAATCCCTTCAACTATGCGTCAGACCATCACACAAGATCTCCTGCCCTTCATCTCCACAATCATCAACGGTCCCATCAGACATCAACATCTACAGACTGCTAGCACTTCTCTCTCTCTCTCTCTCTCTCTCTCTCTCTCTCTCTCTCTCTCTCTCTCTCTCTCTCCTCCCCCACACACACACACACCAGTCTGGCTTCAGTCCGTGTAATGTGGTGTGAGTGAGTGAGTGTGTGTGTGTGTGTGTGTGTGTGTGTGTGTGTGTGTGTGTGTGTGTGTGTGTGTGTGTGTGTGTACCGAGCTCAGTCAGCAGCTCATTAATGGCCTCGATGACGTTTGCTTTGAGGGCGCTGAAGTGAGTTCTGAAGTTTTCTTCACTTAAGCCCCCTGATGTCAGGAGCTTGTGCAAGGACTCCTGCTGATCAGCTTCTTCACTGCTACCACGAGACCTACACACACACACACACACACACACCACACACACGTCTCAGCTGAGTTAAGGTGAAACATACAATGTGGCTGCTGTGGAACATTATTAGGGTGTCGAGGGTGTGTGTGTGTGTGTGTGTGTGTGTGTTGGTGCCTGGCATATTCCTCTCGAATGATCTTCAGAACTCGACGGATCATGTTCCCCACTGTGGTCTCAGAGGGCTGAGCTGCAGTCATTCTCCTGCCCTCCTTACGTATGATTTCCATCAGGTCACCTACACACACACGAGACAAAGTGAGGGGCATTAGGTGGGTTGAACCAAAATTCGAGCTTCTGTTTGGCAAGATGCCGTTGTTGGCTGCAATTCTTGAAGGCCTCTCCCTCTCTCTCTCTCTCTCTCTCTCTCTCTCTCTGCTGGAAGTTAGTGCCTTGGTCAGATATCAGTTCTGAGGGAGTGCCTCTACGTGCTATAAATCTCCTCAGAGCCATGAGGAAGGAATCAGTGTCTATAGCTGTGAGAAGCTCAATGTGTGCACATCGAGTTGTAAGACACTTAAAGATTATCTACCCCCACACACACACACACACACACACAGAGAGCAAGAACTAATCAGATCTTCCTGACCAATCAGAGTGCAGGATGACTGGTTATTGGGTTAGAGACACACCGGCGCTGCTCCAGCGGGCCTGAGCGGTGATTCTGCGCAGTAGAGCCGCGGTGTCTCTCGCCGTCTCCGCCGACCCGCGGACTGATCCAGAGCCGCTGCCGCTGCGCTTCAACTCCGCCAGGAACGCTTCAATCCGCTCCGACAGATCCGTCTCTTTATCCGCCTCCCGCATCGTACCCCAGTCTACACACACACACACACACACACACACACACTGTCTAGACCAGTCTACACACACACACACACACACACACACACACACACACACACACACTGTCTAGACCAGTCTACACACACACACACTGTCTAGACCAGTCTACACACAGATACACACACACACACACACACACACTGTCTAGACCAGTCTACACAGATACACACACACACACACTGTCTAGACCAGTCTACACACAGATACACACACACACACACACACACACTGTCTAGACCAGTCTACACACAGATACACACACACACACACACACACTGTCTAGACCAGTCTACACACAGATACACACACACTGTCTAGACCAGTCTACACACAGATACACACACACACACACACACACACACACTGTCTAGACCAGTCTACACACAGATACACACACACACACACACACACACACACAGTCTACACACAGATACACACACACACACACACACACACACACACACACACACACACAGTCTAGACCAGTCCACACACACACACACACACACACACACACACACACACACACACACACACACTGTCTAGACCAGTCTACACACACACACACACACACACACACACACACACACACACAGTCTAGACCAGTCTACACACAGATACACACACACACACACACACACACACACACACACACTGTCTAGACCAGTCTACACACAGATACACACACACACACTGTCTAGACCAGTCTACACACAGATACACACACACACACACACACACACACACACACACACACACTGTCTAGACCAGTCTACACACAGATACACACACACACACACACACACACACACACACACACACTGTCTAGACCAGTCTACACACAGATACACACAGATACACACACACACACACACTGTCTAGACCAGTCTACACACAGATACACACACACACACACACACACACACACTGTCTAGACCAGTCTACACACAGATACACACACACACACACACACACACACTGTCTAGACCAGTCTATACACACACACACACACACACACACACACACACACACACACTGTCTAGACCAGTCTACACACACACACTGTCTAGACCAGTCTACACACACACACACACACACACACACACTGTCTAGACCAGTCTACACACACACTGTCTAGACCAGTCACACACACACACACACACACACACTGTCTAGACCAGTCCCACACACACACACACACACACACACTGTCTAGACCAGTCCCACACACACACACACACACACACACACACACTGTCTAGACCAGTCCACACACACACACACACACACACACACACACACACTGTCTAGACCAGTCCACACACACACACACACACACACTGTCTAGACCAGTCACACACACACACACACACACACACTGTCTAGACCAGTCACACACACACACACACACACACACAGTCTAGACCAGTCCACACACACACACTGTCTAGACCAGTCTACACACACACACACACACACACACACAGTCTAGACCAGTCTACACACAGATACACACACACACACTGTCTAGACCAGTCCCCACACACACACACACACACACACACACACACACACAGTCTAGACCAGTCCCCACACACACACACACACACACACACACACACACACAGTCTAGACCAGTCCACACACACACACACACACACACACAGTCTAGACCAGTCCACACACACACACACACACACACTGTCTAGACCAGTCCACACACACACACACACACACACACACACACACACACACCGTCTAGACCAGTCTACACAGATACACACACACACACACACACACACACTGTCTAGACCAGTCTACACACACACACACACACACACTGTCTAGACCAGTCTACACACACACACACACACACACACACACACTGTCTAGACCAGTCTACACACAGATACACACACACACACACACACACACACTGTCTAGACCAGTCTACACACAGATACACACACACACACACACACTGTCTAGACCAGTCTACACACAGACACACACAGATACACACACACACACTGTCTAGACCAGTCTACACAGATACACACACACACACACACACACACACACACTGTCTAGACCAGTCTACACACAGATACACACACACACACACACACTGTCTAGACCAGTCTACACACAGATACACACACACACACACACACACACACACTGTCTAGACCAGTCTACACACACACACACACACACACACACACACTGTCTAGACCAGTCTACACACAGATACACACACACACACACACACACACACACACACACACACACTGTCTAGACCAGTCTACACACAGATACACACACACTGTCTAGACCAGTCTACACACAGATACACACACACACACACACACACTGTCTAGACCAGTCTACACACAGATACACACACACACACACACACACACACACACACACACACACTGTCTAGACCAGTCTACACACAGATACACACACACACACACACACACAGTCTAGACCAGTCTACACACAGATACACACACACACACACTGTCTAGACCAGTCTACACACACACACACACACTGTCTAGACCAGTCTACACACAGATACACACACACACACACACACACACACACACACACACACACACACACTGTCTAGACCAGTCTACACACAGATACACACACACACACACACACTGTCTAGACCAGTCTACACACAGATACACACACACACACACACACACACACTGTCTAGACCAGTCTACACACACACTGTCTAGACCAGTCTACACACACACACACACACACACACACACACACACACAAACTGTCTAGACCAGTCCACACACACACTGTCTAGACCAGTCTACACACACACACACACACACACACACACACACACTGTCTAGACCAGTCTACACACAGATACACACACTGTCTAGACCAGTCTACACACAGATACACACACTGTCTAGACCAGTCTACACACAGATACACACACTGTCTAGACCAGTCTACACACAGATACACACACACACTGTCTAGAGCAGTCTACACACAGATACACACACACACTGTCTAGACCAGTCTACACACAGTTACAGCAGGATCCCTCGGTTTTGCTCTCTCTCGTGTCCTACACACTTTCCTGCACACAGAAACAGCGTCAAACACTCGCCGCCATTTACTTCCGGTACTCGCCCCCAATTTATTTCCGCTCACGTCATTAAAGTTATGTCAAATTAAAAGTTCCTCCCGAAGTAAAACTTGATTATAAGAACAGTGTCGACTGAATATTAATTCGTTTGAAGAAATAAATAAGTACCAATTATAATATTATTAATATATATATATTTATATAAATGACATAAAAATTTTATCTGACGGAAGAAATATATATAACTTACCTCATTTCACTTCTTCACCTCACTTCCGGTAACAAATATTTCAAATTAAAAGCTCGAACACGGTCCATATCTATTACTACTGCATTTGCTTTAATTAATTTAAAAAATATTCTTAAATGTTAATATTTAATAAGAAAAGATGAAAAGGGAAACCTGTATACATAAACAACGTGAAACAATTATACAATTACAACTAATATAATATAAAGAGTAGATGAATTTACATTGCATTCTTTAATAACAGGGTTATACATCATAATAAAAAATATATTTTTACTTTGTTTTTTTCATATTTCAGTTTATAAAATATTTTTTTAACTTATTTAAAAATCTGTTGTCATTATTATTATTATTATTATTATTATTATTAATAATATAAAGTAATCTCATTTTAAACAGAATTAGGATAAAGCTTGGAGGATAGACGGTAAATAAATAAATAAATAAATAAATAAATAAATAAATAACATTTCATGTAATTTCATCTAATAGCTACGGAAACGGTGTGAAGCTAGCCACGATATCCTACCTGACCTATGTTCTACATATTTCAAAATAAAAGTTTGTCAGAACGTTTTAGAAAACTGTATATATATATATATATATATATATATATATATATATATATATATATATATATATATATATATATAATAGTAAATAATAATAATATTATTATTACAGCACAGAAGTTTTCATTTGGGACACAAGTTTATGGGGTTATGAAGTAAACGATGGTGGCGCCAAAGACAGATAATTTAATGTTAATGTTAGGAAGTTCTCCTCTTTAGCTCGAAGGACCATATAAAGGATTCTTACTATCTGGTATGCTCTGATCAGGGGATTGAACTCGCCCCAGCGTGTCAGTAAAAACACCATACAGGATTCAGAACTCTACTTTACTGGGTATAGAATATGAAGAAAAGGAGAGGAGGAGAAGAGCAGGTGGTACAGATGTACTTTCAGTGCTTCTAAAAGGGTGTGTGTGTGTGTGTGTGTGTGATTAGAAGGTCAGATATTAAACTCTTTTTTTAGTTGTTATTAAAATTAATTCATATTTATATTTAAATAAAACATTAAAGATGTGAATTCTTCTAAAAATGAGATGAAATTCAGACACACAAGAAAAAACCCACAGCGTTTATTTGAAGTAAATCAGGAGCTCCAGGAACCACGTCATGTTCCTGAACATATTGTGAAAAAGAAACCTCAGGTTCCTGAGGAAACCTGCACAGAAAGAACCTGAAGCAGTTTGTTGTGAGAATGTTTATTGAAGGAGAACAACCTCAAAACCTGCTACAAAATCAATAAACCTTCACCACAATCATCTACTGCCTGAGAACCCATCACATCATCCTTCACCAGGAACATCTCCTCAGAGACACAGGAGAAATAAAAACATGGAGACACAGAGGAACCAGGAAAACCAGGAGAACATGAAGAACTGAATCCGGAGACGAAGATAAAACAACTTTCCTTTAATTGCTGCGTAACAAAAACCCCACAGAAGAAAAACATTTAATCTGAACTCAGGTGACGCACGAGACGCCGGTGTCCTCCTTCACCCATCCTCATGTTACTCAGGTGTGTGTGTGTGTGTGTGTGAGGTTCTCCAGGTTCCTTGGTGAGGAGGCGTGGTTATGAGGTGCGCTGCGATGCTGTAACTGGTAACTAGCAGTGAAAGGGGCGGGGCTTACGTATCACCCTCTGTGTGAAATGGAAAAATATTACGGAGAAAAGGACCGACGTGCAAAAACGTGCCACAAAAAGGTGGCGTGACGTCACACGTAAACACTCCGGGATGCAGGATGATTTTAAAAAAAAAACAAAAAAAACCACAAATTTAGAGATTTGTAATTATTACGATTTATCAAAAAACTCTTCCCAAACACACACACACCACCAAACCCCCCCCACACACACACCCAAACACACACCCACACCCCCCAAACCCCACACACACACACACAATATGAAACTGACAATTAATAATTAAAAAAAAAATTGCAACAGTGTAAAATGAAAAAAGGGGCGTGGCTTCCCGGTGTGTGATTGGTGGTTCTGGATGTCAGGTCTTTTTTACTCAATGAGCTTCTTGGCTTTGAAGAAGCGGCGCAGGTAGAACACCTGCCACGTGGCCAAACCCACCAGACAGCACATGGAGAACACGCTGAAGTACAGCACACGCATGTTGGTCGACTCTGCAGGGGAGGAAATTATGTCATTATCAATCTTTTTATTAATTACATTACATCATGTGATACTGGACTCAGGAAAGATCACTGGGGCAGAGCTTTAGTGAGTGTGTGTGTATGTGTGTGTGTGTCTCACCGTTGGTGTCCCTCATCTCCTCCTCTCTCTTCTTCATGTAGGCGAAGTCATTAACAATGGACTCTGAGAGATCCTCCAGACGCCTCAGCTCCACCTCCAGGGGCTTCAGCTTCTCCACCTTCGCGATCTGAGTCACACACACACACACACACACACACACACACACACACAGAGTAAGGTGAAGCAGCAGGAGAAGTGTAGAGTTGTACGTGTTTATTATGAGTTAGTGGTGCAGATGGAAACATCTGGAACACAAACCTCCTCGTAGTTCTTTGCCTCAACTCCATGTTTCATATCCAAATTCACCAACTGATCAGGAACACGGCCGAGAGCTACAGAGAGAGGGAGCAGTGTTACTTATACAGTCAGCATTTATTATTATTATCAGTGCTGAGGATGAAGAGGATGATGAGGATGATGAAGGTCAGAACTCACCCATCTGTGACTTGCTCTCGAAACAGACCTCGAACATGTCGTAGTCTTCAGTGGTGAAGGCGAACTTCCCCTTCATAGCGTCTTCTTTAGAGTACAGGGTGTGACCTGTCGAGTCTGTGATCTACAACACAACAGTCTGATATTACACCGTCGCCACACAACAGTCTGATATTACACCGTCGCCACACAACAGTCTGATATTACACCGTCGCCACACAACAGTCTGATATTACACCGTCGCCACACAACAGTCTGATATTACACCGTCGCCACACAACAGTCTGGTATTACACCGTCGCCACACAACAGTCTGGTATTACACCGTCGCCACACAACAGTCTGGTATTACACCGTCACCACACAACAGTCTGATATTACTAGGGCTGGGACGATTCACTAATCTGGCGATTCAATACATATTGCGATTCTGTAGCTATT
This sequence comes from Silurus meridionalis, assembly GCF_014805685.1. Taxonomy (NCBI): domain Eukaryota; kingdom Metazoa; phylum Chordata; class Actinopteri; order Siluriformes; family Siluridae; genus Silurus; species Silurus meridionalis. The sequence goes on from NC_060901.1 coordinate 27,941,809, forward strand.
GCGATTCATTGTTTAAATTGTGATTTTTGTTTGCTTAATAAAGATTAGACAATGACAAATACTTGATCATACCCTTAAAGAGACTTTATATGAGTTATATTAACAAAAATAATGCATCACATCTTTCTGAATTTTTATTTCAGGAGCACACATACATAGAGCATAAAGAACCTTGAAGCATAAAACCTTGAAGCTTTTTAAGTACCAAAAACTTGAATATAATATTTAAATGTGCAACAAATAACTAAAAACAATACTCTCTGAAATAAAATAAAAGTGCCGTTAAACTGTTCCAATGTCCAACTCAGTCAAGGTGCTAATATCCTTCTCTCTCTTCCTCACCTCAGGTGAGAGCTATTATGGCATCTCGTTGAAACGTCTGTTATAAGTTTGTGCACAGGAGCTCCAGTAACTTTTGTTTTTCCTGCAAAACATGAAGTCCTGCAGCACTTCTATGGAAATATCCAGTGATGCGTCGTACTCGTCCGAGTAACTTCGCGACAGCGGGCAGCTTCACTGTGAGGACAGATTATGAGTGTGCGCGTAGCACTTAATATGGAGAAAGCCGGTTAATTGGGCAGCGATAACCATATTAGACACATTGTCTGTGACTAAAGCAGGATCTTTATCCGTTAAACAATTCTCAGAGGTTTGCTTTCTCGCACCAGCTTCAAACGGATACGACGTCATCTGATACGGACAACGACAAAATACGTTTCGCCCTCTGTTGGAATAAAAGCGGTAACATCTTCCCACCATCTCTCTGGAACAGTAAAATAATTAAATATATATCGATTCTGAGGTAGACAAATCGATCTCAAAATCGTTTTAAAAAGAATCGCGATAGTTTGGTGAATCGATTTTTTCTCCCACCCTTAGATATTACACCGTCCCTACACCACACAACAGTCCAATATTACACCGTCACTACACTGCAACAGTCCGATATTACACCGTCACTACACTGCAACAGTCCGATATTACACCGTCACTACACTGCAACAGTCCGATATTACACCGTCCCTACACTGCAACAGTCTGATATTACACCGTCCCTACACTGCAACAGTCTGATATTACACCGTCCCTACACTACACAACAGTCTGATATTACACCATCACACAACAGTCTGATATTACACCATCATCACACAACACAACAGTCTGATCTTACACCGTCCCTACACTACAACACAACACCCTAATATTACACTGTCACTAAAACACCAGTCTGATATTACAATGTCACTACACTACAACATTATGATATTACACCGTCATCACACAACAGTCTGATATTACACCATCACTACACAACACAGTCACGTGATCCCGACACGTGTGTACAGTGGAACCTCGCATGCTCATGACTCTTATTCAGATCGGCTCGTGAGCAACCGCGAGCTGCTCAAAACGCTAGTTTTAACATTTCTCAAATCAAGGTTTATCTCATTAAAACACACTTCAGCATACTATATAAAGTGAGTACCCATTACTGTATTTTCTGTACTTCTCTACTGCATACTTTACTGTACCTGTACTTTATTTTTAATTAAGGATTGTAATTGCTGTTAATTTACATAAAGTATTGTTAAAATAGTCTAATAATGAAGTGTTATATAGTGAAATAGTGTTATTTACTCATTTAAATCGATTTCGTATAGTGTTCTTTGGGTTTTTACTGGGTTGGAAGGGGCGTATCAAAAGGTCGCGAAAATTCGGAACTCGCGACCGGTCTTGGTCCCTAACCCTCACGAGCTCCAAGGTTCCACTGTATTACACCTGACTGAGGACTCGTCACTCCTCCACCTGCTCTCATACTTAGTCATGAGAAGCAGTACACTGTGTTTAACACCAGGGGGAGACACACTCATGTGCATGTGTGTGTATAGATAGATAGATAGATATATATATATATATATATATCTCTATACACACACACACACAATTAGTGATTAAATATTTAAGTGTGTGTAGTAAACACCTGCATATATATTTATCTAACTTAATTGTAATACAGTCGTGTGTGTTCATTACACACTAAATACACATTATTTCCCCAAACCAAACTCTCACACTAACACTGCAGTACTAACAGTACTCTCACCTCACCTTTCTCCCCATCTCTCTATTCTTTTCTTACCCTTCTACTATTTTATATATATAATTTCCCCAAATATACATGAGAATATCTCTATAGATCTCATTAATATAATACTTTGATCACATGACCAGATTTGGACCAATCACTGCAGTCCAGACTCTTTACACTCCTGTAGAAATGTGGGATGTTCACTCAGGTTACACCTGTGTGTGTGTGTGTGTGTGTGTGTGTGTGTGTGTGTGAGATAAAATATATAAATATACCTATATAATAAAAATCATTATTATTATAATGGAGTTATTGTTCATCACTTCTGTTTTTATCTCATTATTAATATTATTTGTACGGAGTTTCTTTAGTGTTTATGATCAATATTGTTTTAGTGTATAATGTTATTTATGATCATTTTATAATTCCTGTGTGTGTGTGTGTGTGTGTGTGTGTGTGTGTGTGTGTGTGTGTGAAGGTGAACAGCTGTTTCTGGCGCGTGCGCAACCCGGAAGCGTCGCGTGTCATCAGTATTTATAATCAATTACAAGTTAATCTTCTTTAAAGAATAATAAATGTATTATAATAATAATAATAATAATAATAATAATAATAATAATAAGTGTTTATTTAGGGTTGAGCCCAGTACCCTGTGTTTATCCCCTGGACTCGGTTATAAAGTCTATAAATACAGATTTATTTGTTATAATAAGTTTAATCGAGTGATATAAAGGTGATAATATGATAAATATTTCAGTTTCGGGATTTAAATCTATTTATTGTGTCACTGAGAATCCGGCTGCTTGAGCTGACGTCGCCTTGTAGTTAGCATTAGCGTTAGCATTAGCGTTAGCATTAGCTCCGTGCCTACCTTCAGGTTAACTTTACTGTTCGCCTGCTCGCTGATCTCGTACTCGCCCGTCACCAGCACGTCCTTGTGGATCTCCTCCTTCAGACATTTCCGCGTCCTGATCGGCAGAAAGAAGGAAATTGACGCCACGGACTGAAGGAGCAGCAGCAGAAAGAGGACGCGGAGAAGAGCCATGGCTGCTTCGGGCCGAAATCAACGGGAACCTCACTGCGCATGCGCTTCGGTCTTACGCAGGCGGGCGCTGGTGCGCATGCGTAGTGCTGCGTTGTAGAGGCCTGTGGAGCCGCCGTTTAAAGCTCAGAATAACAAAGTGAGGGTGAGGGTGTAACACTGTAACTCTGTAACATGTGATAGTCGTACAGCATTACAGTAACTTACTGTAAAACTTTAACGTTATAACACTGTACCTCCATAACATTACAACACTGTAACGTTGTAACACTGTATCACTGTAACACCATAACACGGAAACACTGTATCACTGTAACACCATAACACGGAAACACGGAAACACTGTATCACTGTAACACCATAACACGGAAACACTGTATCACTGTAACACCATAACACGGAAACACTGTATCACTATAACACCATAACACGGAAACACTGTATCACTGTAACACCATAACACGGAAACACTGTATCACTTTAACACCATAACACTGAAACACTGTATCACTGTAACACCATAACACGGAAACACTGTATCACTGTAACACCATAACACGGAAACACTGTATCACTGTAACACAATAACACGGAAACACTGTATCACTGTAACACCATAACACGGAAACACTGTATCACTGTAACACCATAACACGGAAACACTGTATCACTTTAACACCATAACACTGAAACACTGTATCACTTTAACACCATAACAATGCTGTAACACTGTAAGGCTGTAACACTGTAGCACTGTAATGCTGTAATGCTGTAAGGCTGTAACATTGTAGCACTGTAACACTGTAACACTGTAATGCTGTAACACTGTAAGGCTGTAACACTGTAAGGCTGTAACACTGTAGCATTGTAATGCTGTAAGGCTGTAACGTTGTAGCACTGTAACACTGTAACGCTGTAAGGCTGTAACACTGTAATGCTGTAACACTGTAATGCTGTAATGCTGTAACACTGTAAGGCTGTAACACTGTAGCACTGTAATGCTGTAATGCTGTAAGGCTGTAACATTGTAGCACTGTAGCACTGTAACGCTGTAACACTGTAACACTGTAATGCTGTAACACTGTATCACTGTGTTGTTTGAGTGTGTCTCAGCTCATCTGGCCTCCTACAGGAGGTTTGTCATCACACGGTTCTAATTTTACTGCAGCTGATGCTGAGGCTGCTGTTCAAGCAAAAGCCTTCTATTCCTGCACCACCGTCATCATCAGCACCATCATCACCATTTCTGAAGCTCCCCCAGCACTCCACCAGAGTATTTATAGAGGAACTCGCTCTACGTCACCACTCACTGATCCTGGTGTGTGTGTGTGTGTGTGTGTGTGTTATTTTTAGCAGTAAACATGCTAACTGTGATGGCTACAAGCTAAAAATAATTAGCATTAGTGATAACTAGTGACTAGCATCAACACGAGCTGGTGGATTGTTGTGGTGTTTTGTAACTCCGCCCCCTTGGGGAAGGAAGTGACGATGGTGATGGACGCTCTGCAGGCCGTAGTTGCGTCACTGTGGCGTATCTTTGCGCACACGTTGTTGTGTAACTGACAGGAAGTAAGCCTGAGACGAAACGCTGACCTCGGCCCATCTCAGCACGTTACTGAGAACTCAACACCACAACGAAAAGTGAACACATCGCTAACATTGTCGGTTATTCCATGCTAACTCCATGCTAAAATTTTACTTGTTTTATTACATTTTGGAAACCCAGCTGAATTCTGGGAAAATTAATATGTAAATATGCTAATATGTAAATTCTGTATGCTAATGGAAAAGCAGGCGATGTCAACTCTGTACTTACGGAAGTGATTGTTTTTACTGTATTGCTAGTTCACTTGTTAGCCTGTTTAATGCTAGTTTATTTATTAGCCTGTCTATTATAATAGCAGTTCTTTTGCTAATCAGTTTAATGTAATGCTACTTCATCATCAGGATCATTTCTGTTTCTTCTACAGAGGAGTTTCCTGAAGTGTGGAGAAGTGAAGAGAAGAGAAGGAGAAGTTTCCTGAAGTGTGGAGAAGATGAAATGATAAAATAATTGAGAATATGAGATGGGAAGTCTGGAATATAAGATGAGAAGATGATGAGATAATGAGAAGATAAGATTATGAGATGATGGGAATATGAGAATATGAGATGAGAAGATGATGAGCATAGAGGAAACTCCTCTTCCGCTGTTCCTCTCAGTCTGTGTGGTTTTCCAACTTCACTTTCCCGCATCAGGTTTCATCATCGCTGATCTGAAAGTGTGTGTGTGACGTGACAAGTGTGTGTGTGTGTGTGTGTGACGTGACACCTGACCTCAGCAACATGGTATGAGGTTTTATTGACTTTAACACACAGAATGCTGTACAGTGAATAATTGTTTTTATTTGGACACATTTTCTTCACATTCCAGTACAAAAATAAAATAAATCCATAATTTATTACTACTTCGATATACGTGATAAACGATGTTTTCACAGAAAACTTCCTGTAATGCTGTAATATCAGATTAGCACAGAGGCTGGATAAAGGAAACGCACACGAGTTCCTGAGTCTCCTGAACCACCCTACTGTTTCTATGGAGCACCAGAATTGATTTATTTACCACACACACACACACACACACACACACACACACACACACACATAAGAACATGCTACATGTATAAGAGGCTCATTAATACGCATCAGTGATCAGATTAGTAATGAGATTGCTTGGAGGAGTCTGTCGGCCTGCAGTGAAGTTCGTTAAGGTCAGTGTTGAAGATGATGGAGGTGTGAGAAGGTCTCTATAGCGTGAGCAGTGTGGGCGAGCTCAGCGAATCGGACGACTGCTCGTTAGCGCTGCCGTCACGCCGGAGCAGAGGGCCGCAGCCGGAGAAGGTGTCGTTCTCGGGGTACGAGAAGACGAAGGAAGACGTGTAGGACGTGCAAGTGGGCGTGCACATGACCACGGGCGTACACAAAGGCTCCAGGTCCAGGGTAGCCGGAGTGTAGAGGGGCTCCCAGTCCTGAGCGTACAGGGAGTTGGACAGGTCGATGTCCGGGACAGAGCGAGCCGTCTCCGTGTCGGACCTGGTGAGGAAATCTAGTGACGCTTCCAGAGAGGATTCGAGGTCGGACAGCTTGACGGTGGTGGACGAGGTGGTGGTGGACGTGGAGGTCAGCATGGAAGGTGCGACAGAGCTCACTACGCTTTCAGACGAAGCCGGAGACACGCAGGGTTCGCTGTAAGACGTGTCCATCTGAGACGAGATCTTACAGATGGGCTGGTGTGCAGCCAGGATGAACTCCAGACGCTCTTTGTCCTTCAGGAGGTTTGCGATGTCGTTCTGCAGAGACGATTTCTCGTCCTCCAGCTTGTCTGTTTCCTGGTAAAAGAAAAAAGACTCATCAGTTTCAATCCTTCTGTAAGTTTGGTGTTTGATTGGCGATTGAGAAGGAGGTGCTGATCGACACTTACAGCTTGTAGGGTATCCGTGAGTTCGCGTCTCCTGTTGCGGCATTTAGCGGCTGCCATCTTGTTTCGTTCACGCCGCAGACGTTTCTTTGCCTCCTCCTCTGGAGCGAACTGTAAGAACCAGAGCGACAAACGTTTATTTCCATCTAAATGATTGTTTATTTCAGTAGAAACACAGCAGGTGTTGGTATCAGATAAATAAATAATATATAATGATGATATTCACCTGCTCCATTTTGCCCCTGCGGCTGCTGCCGGTGCTGGTGCTCTTCACCATTTTCGCTCTGGAGAGGCTCATGTTGGAGGAGTAAGGATGGACCCTAGTCTTGGACGGAGCCACGGAAGAGACCACTGACTGGACCATCCACTGCAGGTCCGGGCTGGACGAGATGGCCGTGACGGTGGGCACGAAGGACCCTCCTGAGACGGCGAGGTCCGTGAAGTCCTGCGGTGCAAACGTATGGGTTAGATAATGTTCTATGCAAATGGGTTTCGAGAAGAAAAAGAGCTTCGGAATGTTTTGAGAAGGAACATGCAGAATTTACAAGTCAAATGAAAGGAAGCTGGAGGATGAGAAGGTCCGAGAGGCTGGATAATGTTAGAGTAAGAAGAGGTGAGCTAGAGGAGTGTTTACCTGGGCAGGGTTGAGAGGAGAAGCCATGCTGCTGTAGGTCAGGTCGGTTCCGATGCTGGAGAACATCGCGGTATTAAAGCCCGAATAGGAGTTCTCTAGAATCCGAAATAAATCCAAAAAGGGTTGTAAAGGAGAGCTGAGGACTGGAAGTGTCCGGTGTTTCCCCTGAGTGTCCCCGGTGTGTCCAAGTTCTCTGCGATCTTCTGCGATCTGAGTGTTTCTGTGTGTCTCCGAAGTGAAAGTGCTGCCTGTGTGGCGCTCCCAGGCTTATATACTGTGTACTACCCAATGACGCAGGCACAAGGGGGCGTGGCTACTTTTGGTTACACAGATCACACAAGCGACGCAAAACAAACACGGTTGCGACCCAATTCCGCCTGATATTCCACCCGAACCCGCCCTAACGACCCTGTGATTAATATCACGATTAGACCCGTTTCCGATCGAATATTTGAATCTCCGGAGCAGTGCGGAGAAACAGCAGCTCTCTTTCCGAACCAGGGGATCCCATGGCGTCATTTACCTTATATGGTAATCGCATCCTGACGGGTCTGGAGTGGGCGGGGCGCTGATGGGAAATCACTCTGCAGACGGCGCGAGACCATGACGTCACAGAAGCGAGCTATTCTCTCGCTTTTTTTTCTTTCTTTTCTTTTTAAAGTTGCCATGGCAACCGTGCTAATCCTGAACAGCGAGGGAGAGGAAGTTCCCGGATGTGTTTATGTAAAGATAATAATAATAATAATAATAATAATAATAATAATAATCCTGAATGTTGGAATAAAACTGAAATAGAATGCAGAATAATAAAGGCAGTTTTATTGTGTTTGAACTCAATATGCAGTCTTTATTATTAATATAAAGATTATTATGATGTTATGATATTATTATTATTATGATATTATGATGATGATGTTATATAGATAATGTAGTTTTACTATATATTTCCATGTGCCTTGGGCAATTATTATGTGCAATAACTTTAATTTTTATTTATTATAGTCTGACTTTTCTGCCATCTGTTTTTCACTGCTGCTACACTTTACATGTTACTTTATACATTCATATCAATATTTATTCACATGTTCCTGTTTTAATTATCACTTTAATCTTTTACTGTGAGCAACTGCAACCAAACCTTTTCCCCAATAAGATCAGTGAAGAATTCTGATGATGATGAAGATGAAGATGTTGGTCATGTGCACGCATGCGCACTGCGTTCAGGACTGAAACCAGGTTAATATTTAGTAGTGGTTTAGTAATAGATCAGTTGTGTACAGGGCAGGGGAGTTTATAGGACCGTTATAGAGGATAATGTCATGTATAAGCACCTTCATTCAGGAGTGTGTGTGTTTAAAGTAACTGTGGGTGAGGGGGTGGACACGTGTGTGTGTGTGTGTGTGTGTGTGTGTGTGTGTGTGTGTTAATTTCCTCTTTACTTTCTTTAAGAACATGTTAAAACTCGAAGGCCTTAAAAACGTATATTATTCTTAAATCCGTTGTGAGAAACCGTTAATGTTTTACAATAACAAAGTGTAACACACACACACACACACACACACACACACACACACACACACACACACACACACACACACTGTTACTGATTAACAGCAGTCTAAACAAACCGCTCTCCTGCTCTCTGCGTCTCCAGGCCCGTGTTTTTGTTTAACCAGCCCCATTCGTCGTCATGGAGACGCCCCTCCCTCTTTCCTCGGTTACTTCGGCAGGCGCGCCCTCTGATTGGCTGAAGGTCTCTTCCGGGTGACGCGGTTTCTTCTAGAAAGCCGTCGCGCTCTCTTTCTCGCGCGCGCGCGCGCTCCCTCCCTGCGTGTGCTCATGCGCGTGTCTTCGCCTGGGACGGTTCAAACCGGTATGATCCGCCCGCACGCTGACGTCATCAGTGTGTTCCCTTTCACCTAGCCGCTTAGCCGCTTAGCTCAGGAACAGGAACAGCCTGTGATACTGAACTACAGGCAAATATTACACAAGAGCGAGGTTTTTTATCCTATAAAACATTTCTGTGAGGAAAATAAACACAAAAACCTACATAATGATTAAACTTCATATAAAATACAGCTAATTAACATCACCCTAAACATACCCTGAGTGAATTTATCTCACCTAGTACAATATATATACACACACACACACACACACACACACACACACACACACACACACACACAAAGCTTGTTATTGCTTTATGCAGTCAGTCACGTTTCTTCCCAGCTGAAAATCCCAAAACGTTTGCACGAGTTGTGCTTTTTTCTGATAAGCTAGCGCTCACGTCCTCACGTGTGTAGGCTCCTCTCCTCACCGTAATCAGTGCCTACACCCAGACTGGACGTCTGCTCAGGATCTGAGTGTACAGCGTTGTTCTCTTTGTGCTTCTACACATTACAGTTTACGATAAGAACATGATAACACACACTTCTTCCAGAGAAGATGTCGTGCACTTCAGCATGGTGCACCAAAATCTACTGTTACTACAGTCTGTGTGGTGTTGTTCAGAGCTCCACGTCCTGCCTCAGGTTCTTGAGGAACTGTTCTCCACTGATGAAGCAAAGAACAACAAAATATCTGTGTTTATTGTGTAGAAACCCACTTCTCTCACTGACACCTCCATCCTGTCTGTGTAGTAATTAAGCGTCCGTCCATCTGATCCCACACAGTAAAGAAAGCTTTTCTCAGACGCCTTCATTTCCTTCATATTTCGTCGTGTCCTGTCATGTAAGTGCCAAATCTAATCAGCTTTGATTTCCTCACACACCTGAGTGTACCTCCGATCTCTCTCATACATACACACACACACACACACACACACACACACACACACACCTGATAACATTGATAGTTATTTGCCAGGTGATTGCATCCAGAGATAAACCAGATACTGGAGGGACCAGTTATCACTGTGTTGTCTTCATGATTCCCAGATAGGATATTCTAATATCATCTTCCACCTATAGAATTGATACATTCATCCATCCATCCATCCATCCATCTATCTATCTATCTATCTATCTATCTATCTATCTATCTATCTATCTATCTATCTATCTATCTATCCATCCATCCATCCATCCATCCATCCATCCATCCATCCATCCATCCATCCATCTATCTATCTATCTATCTATCTATCTATCTATCTATCTATCTATCTATCTATCTATCTATCTATCTGTCTATAGTGTATTGTCTCATTTTGTCTCATTGACATAAAAAGAGTAATGTTTATTGCAGGTTTTATTATTGTTAAAATCATAAGAAATGAGAAGTTTATTCAGTCATACTGGTTCTAGACTCAGCAGAAGATTCATGATGTTTGGGACATGTTTCTTCCCCTGTCTCTGGATGGAGTTAATTGAAGACCACTCTGTGTGAGCATAAATTCACATCAGCAGCTTAAAGATTCATAAAGTTACTGAGCAACTCAAGGTTTGATTCGGACTGTAATTAATATCATCAGTCTGCATAAACGCTTTACAAATTACAGTACAGTTTTTGAGTCTGGTTCCTCTCAATATAGGCACTAAACTTATAGATTCCTAACCTGTTTATCTCTGTACATCTGCTTTGGGACTGTTAAAAGCTCTGTAGAAATAGAACCGGATTGATAGTCTGGTTGTAAAACTGAACCAAAAATAAAATAAAGAAGTAGTGAGTCGTTTATTCAAGAGAGCAGAGGTGAGGTATGAGCGCTGGAATGGTGCTTTTATATCATGTGACGTGCCTTTTCTAACGCAAACATCTCAGATGGAACGTGCAGTGCTGGATTTTTGTGTTCCAGGTTTTATCACTTGAACGTTCTGGAAGTCACATGCTCTGGACTTTAATGTGATTTAGGAGTTGTGGAGGGAAGCCCAGGAATGAAGGACTGACCGACACTCACGCGACTCAGCCCGGGCAGGGGGGGGGCCAGGGCGGGCCCAGGGGGCCGGGGGCGGGGGCCGGGGCTGCCGGGAAACACTTGGATCGAGTGCAAGAGCAGAAACCGAGGCTGTGTTTATTCACACACACACACACACACACACACACACACCCGCCTCATGTTTGTATCTCAGTTTAATAATCACCATGACCTCAGCAGCCTCACACTCGAACATACAGAGTGACTCGAACTGTTGCAGGCACATGCCATGGAAATGAGACATTTATTATTATTATTATTATTATTATTATTATTATTATATATTACACATAGATTTAAAAAAAGAATAATGATAAAAATACACCAGTTCTATAAGGGGACAGCTCTGCAGAGACGTGTCTTGTCCTCATTAGCTCCTGAGAGACAGAAATAGCCTCAGAGGCCCAGCTTTTGCCGCAATGGCCGGCGGCCCCTCTCCGGAAGCGCCATATATGGTCAAACACAAATGGAGATTGGGGGGGGGGAGACGACGCGCAGGGCTCTGACGTCAGCACGCACGATTGGGCCGCCGCGCGCCGCGCCGCACCTCGTGATTGGCTCGCGCGCGTCCCTGTTGCTGCAGCACTTTTTCGTGTGTTGCAGGGCGCAGAAAAATCCACACCTCATTATCACTCATTATCACCACTATTTATATTATTTACCCAATGCACTACACTAATAACACAACAATTATTATCTGAATGTAAATACATCTATAAAAATGGCGTGTATAATAGTGAGGGAATAAAGTGTGGTTCATGCACGTGCATGGATGCATGTCGTTTCATTATTCATTATTCTGATGCATTGTCGCTCCGCATCCAGTGAATGAAAAGTCTTGAGAAAAATACATTTAAAGCCACCAATCAACACTGCTGCACCCCCCCCCCCCCATTCAACTATTCTACATAGTGCAGCAGCAGCACGATTATTTCACGATCAATTAAATCGTGCAACTGCACAAACAAGTGTGTTTAAAGCACGAGAAAGGGGCATTCATTTCCACACCTCCTCCTTTATTTCCACACCTCCGCACCTTGGTTCTCTCACCCCATCCAGGAGGCTGGTGGTACAGTCCAGTCTCACAGTTTTCATTCATAAAATTGTGTGTGTTCACTAGAGAAGCTGAGGAGCGCTGGAGCTGTGTGGAGCAGAACACTGCTGAATTACCGGGAACATAGCAAGAAAATAAATATCATATATAAACACTGCAAAATCAAATAAAACAACAAAACACACAGGAACAATAATAAGAAGGATATTTGTGATCACGTGATAGTGGTGCTTTTGGTTGCGTTTGATATTTAATAAACATGAAGATGCCAAAAACCGGTTCCTCGGCTCGAGACCAGATGTCTGCCAAGGAGGCGCTCGCGCAGGTACACGTGACCTAAATGATTGTTATTTGTATCTTTTGTGTGTGTGTGTGTGTGTGTGTGTTACTAAATGATTGGATCATGCCTTTAAGCAGATGTGTGTTGTGCATCTGGAAGACAAAGGACATGTGGCACATGTGGGACATGGAGGTTATGATGTTTATTCAGTGCGCGTGATCTGTGTAGCAATAAATTGGCATAACAAATTAGTTTTTTTAAACAAATCCAGGTTGAGACACAGGTATAAGTGATGCATGATTCATTTGTAAATATTCATGAAAAAACATGTCATTCTTAATCACTGCATTTACCTGCAGGATGAACATGCTGATTGTGGTGTGTGTGTGTGTGTGTGTGTGTGTGTGTGTTAGAGCTGTGACGACGCTCCCTTCGTCCCCACGGTCACTGCCATCGCGACGGCGCCTGATCTGAAGTGGATGGTCTTGTCCACTGACATTTCATCAGTCAGTCCCTGCAGCGGAGACAAGCAGAAGAAGGAACACGCTCCTCAGAAGAAAGCACACACACTTCAGAAGAAGACACACGTCCCTCAGCTGAAGAAGGAGCTAGAGACGGGGACGAGGTTCCCAGCGGGCCGCAGGAAATCGCAGAAAGAGCAGGTATGCCAGGTTGGCTCAGGTGTGCAGAGCGATACTCGCCTATGACATCCCATAATGTTCCACAACGCTCACTCACAAGCCCTCACACTGTTCTCCAGAGGTTCTCCTGAGGTTCTCCTGAGGTTCTTCTGAGGTTCTTCTGAACTCCTAGGGGTCCTGAGATCTCTGTGTAGCAGGTTAAGGGTTTGCTGACGTTAGACATTCATTCGCTCAAAATGTCTTAGTGATAGTGATGAGCGAGAACATCCTGACAACGTCCACAAAACGTTTGAACCACAAACTGTGTGCTGGGATTCTGCACACTGACGGAAAGTGAAGAACGTTTCATATAAATATGATAAATGTATAGATAGAGACAGATGTGCAAGCAGAGAAAGACAGACAGATGTGCAAGCAGACAGGTCTATATTCAGAAAGACAGAAGACAGATGTATATACGAGGTAGAAAGACAGAGAGAGACATATATACAGACAAACAGACAGATGTGCAAGCAGAGAGACAGATGCACAGGGAGATCTACATTATTTTTCACTCTTCTGTCGATAGCAAGTCCTGCACAGAACCTTCAAGATGAATGTTCTGAAGAACCCGTACAGGTTCTACCACACTCACTGTCACACCACAGAGAACTTTTTTCTATTTTTAACACACAGCTGTCTCCAGAGGAGGAGGAGAGAAGGAGACTCCGGAGAGAGAGAAACAAACTCGCAGCCGCAAAGTGCAGAAACCGAAGACGACAACTCACTGACAGTCTACAAGCTGTAAGTCTGTCTATCTGTCTGTCTGTCTGTCTGTCTGTACAATCTGTCTGTCTCACTGTCTGTCTGTACAACCTGTCTGTCTCACTGTCTGTACAGTCTGTCTGTATGTTCTGTCAGTCTCAGTCTCTGTATGTACAATCTGTGTCTCACTGTCTGTATGTACAATCTGTCTGTTCAATCTGTCTGTCTCACTGTCTGTACAGTCTGTCTGTCTGTTCAATCTGTCTGTCTCACTGTCTGTACAGTCTGTCTGTCTGTTCAATCTGTCTGTCTCACTGTCTGTACAGTCTGTCTGTCTGTTTAATCTGTCTGTCTCACTGTCTGTACAGTCTGTCTGTCTGTTCAATCTGTCTGTCTCACTGTCTGTACAGTCTGTCTGTCTGTACAATCTGTCTGTCTGTTCAATCTGTCTGTCTCATTGTCTGTACAGTCTGTCTGTCTGTACAATCTGTCTGTCTTACTGTCTGTACAGTCTGTCTCTCCGTACAATCTGTCTGTCTTTCTGTCTGTATTTCTGTACAATCTGTCTGTCTCATTGTCTGTACAGTCTGTCTGTCTGTACAATCTGTCTGTCTCACTGTCTGTACAGTCTGTCTCTCCGTACAATCTGTCTGTCTTTCTGTCTGTATTTCTGTACAATCTGTCTGTCTGTACAATGTAGCTGTCTCTTTCTGTCTCTCTGTATGTCTGTCTATCTGTTTGTGTGGGTCTCTGTCTGTCTCTGACTGTACACCTATCTCTCTCTTTCAGTCTGTATATCTGTCTGTCTCTCAGTCTGTGTAAACACCTGTCTGTCTGTTTGTCTGTCTGACTCTCAGTCAGTGGTGTATAAAATGTGGCTTCCCAGAGATTTTGTCTGTGTGTGTTTGTGTGTGTGTGTGTGTGTGTGTGTGTGTGTGTGTGATGGACAGGAGACAGACAGTCTGGAGGAGGAGAAAGTTGCTCTGGAGGCTGAGATCAGTGGTCTGATGAAGGAAAAAGAGCAGCTGGAGCTTCTGCTCATGTCCCACAAACCACACTGCAAAATCCCTACTGAGATGGAAGGAGAGGAAAAAAAAGAGGAAGAAGAAAAAGAGGAAAAGCAGGTCTATGATGAAACGACTCAGAAAAAAACTCTGGTTCTCCCCGTCACATCGACTCCGGTATTCATATTTATTAATCATACAGCAAATCTGTACATCTTCATTACACTGTTATAAACATAGACATGTGCGTGGTACATGGGGAGGGAGGGGTTATATAATAGGGAGGAGTTACATAATGGGGGAAGGGTTATATAAGGGGGTGGAGTTATATGAGGGGGTGGAGTTATATGATAGGGGACGAGTTTAATATTGGGAAATCTGTTAAAAGAGTGTTTAACCCTTTAAATACTTATTATTTATTTATTTTAAGACAGAATCCTTGTAAATTAAACTTTCTCACACTGTGATGTTCTCTCTCTCTCGTTCAGAGTCTGGAGAAGATGGCCACCTCTCCTGTTCCTCTTCACCAGGAGCCCGTAATTTCAGGAGACTCTGACCTGCTGCTGTGCTCTAGTGCCGAGTTGGAGCCTTACATCGACATCAAGGACGTGAACATGGAGGAGCCTGGATCCAAAATGGAGTATGATGATGATGATGACATGGACTTGTTGGTTCCTGACATTGACCTGAGTGCCTCTCTGGGCCTGAGTGAGTGGGAGACACTCTACATGAGCATGGGAGGAAGTCTGGAGCCACTGACGTTCGATTTTACTCAGGCTGAGGAGTGTGAGGGTGGGAAAACAAAACCCACTGCCGAAAACGCCACCCTGCTGACGCTATGAAGATCTGAGCTGAAGAAGAAAACAGATTTATATGCATTATGACAAAAGATTCACTTATTTATCAAATCTCATCTCATCGCATTTACCCCCTCTCCATTTAAACATACACCTTCCACAAATACCCTAAACTACACCCAAAATACCCCTCTCCACTCAAACATACACCCTCTCAACATACCCCACAATCCACCCAAACATACTAATTTCCTCCACCCAAAGTACCATGATCTCCATTTAATTGAGCCTAATCTCCACCCAAACACACCGACTTGCACTCAAAATACCCAAATGTCCACCTGAAATACCACATTCTTTACCTAGATACATTCATGCATTCCTAAAATACTCAAATCTACTCCCAGATTCATCTAATCTAAATCACCAAATTCCCAAATGTCCACCAGAAATCTCCTCACAGGTAGTAATCTCTGGAAAAAAACTAGGTCTCCACTAACATGGCACATTCTCCCAAAATACTCTGAAATTCCCAAATTGGGCTACAA
>NC_060901.1:27965520-27985520 GCF_014805685.1 Silurus meridionalis
ACGTCTAGGTATTAAACAAAAATAAAAAGCACCAGAATCTTCTGTTTGTTTAGTTTTTTTGTTTGTTTGTTTTTTAATTCCTATAAAAAAATAAAAGAATAAAGATTCCAACAATCTGAGATGTTGTTGTTGTTGTTTATGCGTTTTATGACGTCACTATGCTGCAAGGAGGGAAACCCGCGTGGGCAGGTCACAGCACAGAGAGGGCTTTCCTCTGAAAACAGAAACCGAGGCGCGCGGAATGTTGCTCTGTGTCTGTGTTTGGTTGCTAGGGGGCGGGGCGTGAGGTGTTCCTAAGGCCGGTTGCTAGGGGGCGGAGCGTGAGGTTTCTTCTCTTTTGCAATGAACGCACTGCGCGTGTGTGTGTGAGAGAGAGGGAGACAGTGTTTGGTTGCTAGGGGCGGGGCCGAGCAGCCTACGTCACAGTGCGGAACACTTCCGCGTTCTGCTCTGGCCTCCTATATAAGCGCGCTGATGTAACTCTCGCCCGAGATCTTCCACAGCAGGAAGGAGGTCTAAGAAGTAGCTGGAGAGCTTCACCCCCGGAGATCATTCCAGGTGAGTCTGGTGCTCACACACACATTTACACTCTTTAATACGGATTTTAATAGTTTTCATTAATCAGATAAAAACAAATAAACACATTCATCTGCAGTGCACGTGCGCACCGCTCTGTTCCTCCGTGTCTTCTGGTTTCGTTCTTCAGCTGTAGTCAGAACCCGTGCATTATTATTATTATTGTTATTATTATTATTGTTATTATTATTATTATTATTATTATTATTATTATTATTATTATTATTATTATTATTATTATTATTATTATTATTATTGTTATTATTATTATTATTATTATTATTATTGTTATTATTGTTATTATTATTGTTGTTGTTATGGCACTTATTCCGCGTGCACGTTATGCGCCCATGTTTCTGTTGCTATATGTGTAAATAGGTTTGTGTATAAATATAGAAGCGCGTGCACTGATCACAGAAACCCTGAAGAGCATTGAACCTCTGGTGAACAGACCGGTGCATCTGCAAAAAAAAAATTCCCATCTTTTCCATTTATTGCTTAAAAATATCCTCTAATATCCCGCTGTAACGTGAGCGCGCCCGCAGTGACGTCATAACCCGTATGCAAATAAGCGCTACAGATGTAAAGGGGACATGCAGGAGGCTGTTTATTAGAAAGGTTGTTCAAGTTTTTCTCAGTTGCTTTGGAACTGAATCATCCTGGATATTTGTAAAACCAGTAAATGCATTTGTACAAAGAGCACAAAACACTGGGGTTCATGCAAAAGCCTGAACTTTTCTCAGAATCTTTAGTTGTTCTCTCAAAATGAAGTATTTGTGTTGGTGAACATCTCATTGCTATCAAGTGTTTGGTCGAGTTGTCAGTAAGACGGCGTTTGGTGTTTTACTGTTTGGCATTTATGAATTTCAGCAGCACAAAAGTACACAAGACTGTATGTGAGATGTTGATGTAGGAGAACAGACACGATTCACACTTTCACTCTACTGCACTGGTGTTCCTTCATTTCCTGCTTCTTCATCCAGAAATTGTAACTCTGTGTTTCCGTGTCTGTCGCTGATCGAAGGTTCACGAGATTCACCTCTGACCAGTTTTAGAGAATCAGTGGATCGTTGGTTGATCTGATGGTGTTCACTCGCCTTCATTAGTGACATTCAAGATTCATCTGCACACTTCATCAATTCAAGACGCATTTAGAAGCAAAAAAAGTTGACTAGAAATGTAATCTTCACAGATTCTGACGACTGGTTGAACCATTTTGCATTCAGTGAACTGATGCTGAGATGTTTTGGAGGTTAAAACTTTTGAGGTGAAACCAGTATAATATAATTTGACCCAAACTAAACAATTGGTATTGTAGAAATCAGCAGACACTTCAATCACAACTCAATCAATTAATTAGGGGTAACTGAGAAAAACTGCAACTGTGTGTGTGTGTGTGTGTGTGTGTGTGTGTGTTATAGATGGGTTATTAATGTCACTCAGTGAGAGCCTGCAGTGTGTTCTGAGAAACGTATATAGAAGCACACACATAATGAAAGAGAAACACACTTTATTAATGATGCAATTCTGCTCAGTGTGTGTGTGTGTGTGTGTGTGTGTGTGTGTGTGTTTCTTTGCAGTTTCAGAGTGTAATGAGACTGAACTGTTTCATAATTCTTTCTCTCTCTGTGTGATAGAGTGATGATGCCGACTCTCTCTCCGTTCGAGGGGTTTCCCGCCTCCACACTGAGCGAGCAGCTCAAACTGGCCGAGTTTTTCAGCCTGCAGGCCGCCATGACCCCTGGAGAGCTCACACACACCGCCAAGAGACCACTCAGCCTTCTGCAGAGCGAGGTACACACACACACTCGTGCACACACACTCACACACACTGCTGTGTCTCACATTCACTACCGTTTAACTCTGCAGTGTGTTAAAAGCCCCCCTAGTGGCCAAACTATGAAAATGAACACATACATTTTTATATTATATTATATAAATTGGTATGCACACACACGCACACACACGCACACACACACACACACACACACACACACACACACTGCATTGAGTCAATGAGTCTCAGCTCTCACATTCACTGCTGTTCTAATCTGCAGTGTGTTAAAGTCCCGCTGTGCTCTTTTCTGACACAGCAGCACCACCTGGTGGCCAAACTCTGAAACTGCCTATTCTATTATTTTTATTTATTTATATATAAAAACCACAGTTCTCATCAGTGTCTATTTGTTGTTATTCCCCCAGTTGGCTGATGAAGAAGAGAGGAGGAAGAGAAGAAGAGAGAAGAACAAAGTAGCAGCAGCACGTTGTCGCAACAAAAAGAAAGAGAGAACAGACTTCCTCCAACAAGTGAGTGCATACAGTCTTCCCTCTAAGACCTGCTGAGTTCTGATTGGTCACGAGGTGTTGATTAGGTTTCTAATCGTGTCTCTGCCCCCTAGTGTTGACCTTGTGCTACATTCTCATCATGTGTTGTTTCTGACTGCATCGGTCTCTTTCTCTCTGTGCCTCAGGAGTCGGAGAGGTTGGAGGTTGTGAACTCAGAGCTGAAGTCTCAGATCGAGGAACTGAAGCAGGAACGTCAGCGCCTCGTCCACCTGCTCAACCGCCACCGCCCCACCTGCATCGTCCGCACAGACAGCATCCAGACACCAGAGAGCGAGAAGAACCCTCTGCTGGAACACATCTCTCCATCGTGAGACGTTCTTCAGGTCCTACGGGAGGATGGCGTGGAGAGCTCACTTTCTTTGTGGAACTTTTACAGATTACACACTCGGACTCTGGATGCTTGTTGCCAAATTTTCTGAGACGTCAGGAGACACTGGGAGGTTTATATCCTCAGACCAAAAAAACTAAACAAACCTGCCCTCTTCCTGTTATTATGGGATGCTCATATCACCGGGATGAGATGCAGACCGAAGCTTTGGACACCTGAGGATTTGTTTGCTTGCTTTTTTTTAATTTATATTTACAGCTACCTATAAAAGAGAAAAATCTGTTTAATTCCCCTTTAATTTTCTCCTCAAACCTGAGATGTGTGAAGAACTGGAAGTCTCGCATAGTGACTCGACATGACAAATATTTCCCCATAAAACAAAGACGCTCAAGAGATGGAGACTGAGACGAGACAATCAAGGGCCTGAGATGAAGGCTCATGAGGCGAGACGCTCCAAAAAGTCTTCACTACATGATGAAGGGATTGACATGGAGATGAGATGCTCACAAATGACAGTGTGAACTCTATTTCTGTTCTGTTTCAGTGACCCCTTCTTGTTTTTGTTTATTTTTTTGTTTTGCTTTTTGTGTGCACTGACTTCCTGTTTCTATGCTAAGAAACAGGAAGTCCCACATCTTGCCTCGTGAATTTATCAGCGCAGTTTTACGATGTATTGCGATCTGGAATTTCAGATCATCACTACTTTTTTGTAAGAAAAGATGTCCGACAGCTCGGTCACTCCAAACCAACACCTCTCTCGTGCTGTGGTACATGCTAGCTAGCGTGCTAATCAGGTAAACTTCCTTCGTTACTGGGCCAACGATTCACTTGAGCTTCCACCACGTGTCCGGATGAGTAGGACTCGGTCACGTGACTGAACTAACGCTGTTTGACCTCCAGATGGCGCTGTTGCTCCTGTACGTGTGAGCAGTGTTCGTATTTAATTTTTTTTTTTTTTTAGATTGAATGAATATTTATATAATTTTAATAGAATTGGGAATGAAGTAAAAAAAAAAATCACAGGCTTTATTCACGCAGAGGTAAACAAATATTCAAAACTTAAATTATATATAGTATAATATATATTTTTATAAATCTATATATAAATCTAAAAACATTAATTTTAATGTTTAGGATGATGTAGCTTTACCGCCCCCTGGTGCCAATAAACAGTATCACGCTCCTTCATCTAGATCTTTCACTCTGGCTTCAGTAGGACCCCAGTGTCTTATTCGTGTGTGTGTGTGTGTGTGTGTGTGTGTGTGTGTGTGTGTGTGTGTGTGTGTGTGTGTGTGTGTGTTTTGTACATGCTGAATGATGGAGTGTGTCGGACCTGAACGCTCCATGAAACACTTTTATACACTCACTTGATGTGAAGAATCTCTGTATTATTATTATTATTATTATTATTATTGTTATTGATAGGAGGAGAGACCTGCTGGGCGGAGTCTCTCACATCCATCTGTTACACCGTTATGACTTTTTGTTACGTTTTGGGATGGAAATAAATGAAAACATGGAACACTTGTGTGCAGCTGATTGATTTGTTTCTGAGACACACACACACACACACACACACACACACACACACACACACACACACTGGGTAAATAACACTGAGATGATGACGATGAAGATTGTGATCAATACCTCCTCCATCTTCACCGTCTCGATCAGCTTGATCACTTCCATCAGCTCCATCGTCAACTAGATCTTCATTAACTCCATTTCTGTCTTCATCAGGTAGATCAGTTCTTTAATTTCATTCTGATTCATTAGCGTCACCATCTACATCAGTTCCTTCAGCTCTGTCATCTCCATTGTCTCCTACAGCTATGTCAGCTCCACCTTCATCAGCTCCAACATCATCCATCATCTCTTTGAACTCTGGAATCTCCATCATTTTCATCTAAATCTTTACGTAATCTCTATCAACTTCATCAGTTCCATATTCTCCATCATCTCTATCCACTACGTGATCTCCATCATCTGTGTTCTTCATACTGAAATAATATTTGATAATATTTTCGCGGGAGTCTCTGCTCGCCGCCGCCATTTGGATCATGCATGTGACCTTCTGTTCATCAGCGCCGATTCTAAGAAAAAGTGTGTGTCGTGGGCGGCTGTGGAGCGTGCTAGTGTGTGTGTGTGTGTGTGTGTGCGCTTGTCTGATGCCACCTTGAGAACACTCTGCTTCTAACAACACCATGAGAAAAAAACACAAACAGAGCCGAAAGCATGAGACGAGATCAGATCGCTTTAATCAAGCGTACGTGTCTTCTGATTAGCCGAGATGCTAGTTTCCAGATTAGCATGCAGCAATGCTACGCTCTCGTATGCTAACGCTCTTCATAAACCCCGTGTCAGGTGATGTGCTCGCCGCTCGGCTAGTCGTGTTAGCGATGGAGTTGTTTTCTCTCATGTCTGAGGGACACATCTTTGTGGATGGTTCCGTATGATTTCAGCGAGGTGTGTGTGTGTGTGTGTGTGTGTGTGTGTGAGAAGTGCTAGCTAGGGAAATTTTGCTAGCCGCGCTCTTTAGCCAGGACGTTACGTTCCGATCCGAATGCAGGTGTGAGGAACTGGAAAGCTGTTGCGTTGCCTCTGGAATTTACCATAATCATCTGTTTATTGTTGCTGCATTGATGAGCGCAGCAGCACCAGACGCAGCTACAGTGTGTGTGTGTGTGTGTGTGTGTGTGTGTGTGTGTGTCGTTTCTGTTGAAATAGAACGAAGGGTGATTATGAGTAAAGATCTGAAACTGCATACAGATGAATGGTGACTTCTAGTGTATTAGATTTACTGGATCACCACCCACACACACACACACACACACACACACACACACACACACACGAGCAGGTCGAGTGTGTGTCCTCTCCGTGTCGCCCTCCTGCCACAGGAGTGTGTTATGAGGTTTCAATGTTGATGGTCAGCAACATGACCTGTTATTCTTGTTATTACTTTGTAGATGTATCGTGTGTGTGTGTGTGTGTGTGTGTGTGTGTGTGTGTGTGTGTAGGAGTGTGAATATGAGTCCGCAGTTCATTCACAGGAAAGCAGATATTTATCATGAATGCTGGCTGGGGCAGAAGGTAATTAATTTATCAATAACAATTTTGTTCATCAAAAGTATGTGGACACCTGACCATGAGTAATAAACTCCATTCTTCTGGAAAAAAAATGTTCCAGTGGATTTTGTTGAAGATTTGAGCAGATTCATTCCTCCAGAAGATCTTCAGTAGTGTTGGAGCTCTAGCAGAAGATCTTCCACATCTTCCAACCCATGGAAAGCAGATCTTCATGGAGCTGTGCTCCTAGTTTAAAGAAAAACTCTCATTCCACCGCATCCAAAGGCGTCCTACACAATTGTGTTTTTTTTCGGTGAAGAACCACAAACTGGTGTGGACGTGGCGGAGTCTGGATAAACGTTTTGTCCTGTACGTGATCTAATCTCTGCTCTGAGACACAACAAAATCCATACAGAGTCTCAGACGACTGTAACAGTGTATATTATAAACATTTCTTCTTTATTTTTATGTATTAATTCAATTTTTGTACGCTGTTGTCACGGTAACAAAGTAAACGAATAATGTAATATTAGCTTTTATTAAATGTTTTCACTCCGAGATTATTTTTAGACCTTTTACTTCCTTAAAATCTAAATTTAACACGTAAACACAGCGACATCCAATTAGCGTTCATCCTGCTACAGGGTGTTCATTATGACATCACAAGTACTGATACCACGTCATGTCTGGGAAAGTGTGTGTGTGTGAGAAGTGTGTGTTAGTAGATGTGGTGCATCACTGTCAGTAATTGCAGGCAAGAAAACACACACAAACACACACACACACACACACACACACACACACACGAGCACACACGCACACACACACACACACACACACACACACACACACACACACACACACACACACACACACAGTCCTGATTTGTTTATACTTCTCTCTCTGATTTAAATGTATTATTGAACAAACACTCCTGTCCTCCTCCTCATCCTTCTCGGCGTCCTCGTTCTTCCCCGTAATGACGTAGTGAGAGTGATTTTGAAGTAGAACACAGGAAAACCCAAGCGTTAAATTTATCTTCACTTTTTCAAAGTTCAGAATAAACTCGAGCTGCAGTAAATTTCCAGGCGAGAAAGTGAAACTAGATGCTTTGCATGTTTTCCATTCAATTTTCCTTCATGGGTCTCTGCACAACCTTCTGTAGCAAGAGATGAGGGACAGGGAAGAGAGGGAGATGAGGGGACAGGGAGATGAGGGGGGACAGGGCGACATGAGGGGAGCAAGAAAGACGAGGGGACAGGGAGATGAGGGAAGTGAGAGAGACGAGGGGACATGGAGATGAGGGAAGTGAGAGAGAAACGAGGGGACAGAGAGATGAGGGAAAGTGAGTGAGATGAGGGGACAGAGAGATAAGGGAAGTGAGGGAGACAAGGGGACATGGAGATGAGGGAAGTGAGAGATGAGGGGACAGGGAGATGAGGGAAGTGAGGGAGACAAGGGACATGGAGATGAGGGAAGTGAGAGAGATGAGGGGACAGGGAGATGAGGGAAGTGAGGGAGACGAGGGACAGGGAGATGAGGGGACAGGGAGATGAGGGAAATTAGTGAGACGAGGGGACAGGAGATGAGGGAAGTGAGGGAGACGAGGGGACAGGAGATGAGGAAGTGAGGGAGACGAGGGACAGGGAGATGAGGGAAGTGAGGGAGATGAGGGGACAGGGAGATGAGGGGACAGGGAGATGAGGGAAATTAGTGAGACGAGGGACAGGGAGATGAGGGAAGTGAGGGAGGCGAGGGGACAGGGAGATGAGGGAAGTGAGGGAGATGAGGGGACAGGAGATGAGGGACAGGAGATGAGGGAAAGTGAGGGAGACGAGGGGACAGGGAGATGAGGGAAGTGAGGGAGACGAGGTAACAGGGAGACGAGGGGACATGGAGATGAGGGAAATGAGGGAGACGAGGGGACAGGGAGACGAGGGGACTGTTTTCTGCACTGCATTGTGTTTGTTATTATTTACTGTAAGTTATAGTGTTTATAGTTTTCTTTGTACAGTACTGAATATTCAGAGTGTACAGCAGGGTTACTGTCGGTGCTGTCTTGGGTTTTGTGTCTTGTCTTGTGTCTGTCTGTCTGTCTGTCTGTCTGTCTGTCTGTACTGTTCTTTGTCTGTAAAGTTTGCACTCGGTTGCACTTGATGCACTTTATGTAGCTTTGTGTTGTGTTGTAGCTCTGTGTTGTTGTTTAGTGTAGCACCAGGGTTCTGGAGGAACGTGCCAGCTGTTGTTCTGCAGAGGGGATGTAGCATTTACGTTGCAGAACCAAAGCCTCAAACCTAAACATTTACATAACAATCAGCTCACCGGTCAAAACCTTATACACTGTACATTATCTCCATTTCCTCTTTTCATCCAGGACTGAACCTGAAGAGACAAACAAACAAACAAACAAACTTGTAGAAACCGGAACTGAAGAAGAACTTGTTATGGGGTGCCAATAATTCTGACACATTTTGAACATTGTGATAAATATTTCTATTTCTAGATGGACTGAAACGTGTATAGATATATTTGATTTTCATGAATCGTTCGTGTTGCCACTTGGTGTAACATTTTCCTACATCAAAAGTATTTACAGAACATCTGGATTTGGCTCAGCAGTACAGCTGTGCACGCTAGTCAGGGTGCTACACCGCATGGTGTTAATGCTAATCAGAGACGCGGATAAAGGAATAAGACTAGTAAAGTGCTAATACTTGTAATGTGAATAGAAAACAATCGCTGTGTTTGCGATATATTTCATCCTTTTCATTGTGTGTATTGTGTTTTTCTTGCATGCTAATGGAGTAAGCTAGCGTAGCGTAGCGTAGCGTATCGTAGCGTAGCGTAGCATGTTTTTACTGTACAGGATTAGCATAACTAGCGCAATAAGGCACAAAGAAAAATCCAGAAGACAGTTACTGGAAGTTTAGCTCATTGGGGTGACCTGGCTACAATTAGCATAAAATAGAGGTGTATATGACGACGTTTCTGCGTGACGTGATGGTTGGATGAAAGAAAAAAAACTGCTTTGTTTTCTTCTTTTCTCTTTTTTCTTTGTGCGGATAATTTCTGGGGTTTTGTTGTCTTTTTATAATTGCAAAAGTTTCCAGCCGTCACATGACTTCCAGTCGCGAGTGAGAGATTTTCTAAGTTAGACCACATCACACACACCACTGAGTCGAGAAAGAGCGAGAGATAGACAGAGAGAGGGAGGGAGGAGGAGGAGGAGGAGTAACTGTTGCTGTGCATTAAGCGTTGAACTGTGCTCAAGTCTCCACACTTCTCTGCACACTCTCGCAGGAAGAGAAAGACAGAGCGAAGAAGAGAACAAGAAAGCGACAGAGCGTGTGAGTGAGCGAGCGAGAGAGAGAGAGAGAGAGAGAGCAGCACTTAAAGAGAAGAAAAGAGTGGTATGGCTCAGGGTTCAGACAGTAATGATACGGGCTACACCAAATCTCCATCACCAGGACACAAACAGGTAGGACTCCTTCATTATCATCATCATCATCAACACATCCCTCCATCATTTCTCTTTTTCTTTCGCATTGTTGGGTCAGTATGCATGCATGTCTTCAACACTCTCTCTCTCTCTCTCTCTCTCTCTCAATCTCTCTCAATCTCTTGTGCATGTCTTCATCTTCCTGACTTTCATCTTGTTTTTTTTGTATCTCTCCATCGCTCCACGTGAGTCTGTTCATTCATTCCATTACTGTAGAGGGACAGCACCGTCCTGCTCATCCTCTTCCACACACCTCTCACTTACAAACACACACTCTCACACACACACACACACACACACACACACACACACACTCTCTCACTCACACTCACTCTCACTCACACACACTGACACACACTCACACACTCACACACACACACACTGACACACACTCACTCACACACACACACTCACTCACTCACTCACTCACACACTCACACACTCACACACACACTCACTCACACTCACTCACTCACACACACACACACACTCACACACACACACACACACACACACACACTCACACACACACACACACACACACACACACTCACTCACCACACACACTCACACACACACACACACACACACACACACACACTCACACACACACACACACACACACTCACTCACTCACTCACTCACACACACACTCACACACCTCTTACTCACAAACACACACACACACACACACACACACACACACACACCTCTCACTCACACACACACTCATACACTTACACACACACACACACACACACACACACACACACACACACACACACACGCAGTATGGGGCAGAGACAAACACATGGAGAGAGGCAGGTGAATAGAGACAGATACAGAGAAGACAGACAAGTGGAGAGTGATAGGTAGAGAGAGAAAGGTGGGGGGAGAGAGAGAGAGAAAAAGAGAGCGACAGATAGAGAGAAAGACAGCAGTAGAAGGTTAGTGATAGTGAAAGTGCCGTTATAGACAACAAACTGAACACACAAACACAAACCGCCAACAATGCTAATGATGCTAGCACAGATAACTAGCTTCATTCATTAATGAGCTAACTCTCTCTCTCTTTCTCTCTCTCTCTCTCCCACTTTCACAACCAACTCATTTCATTAATCAGTGTACAAACAGAAACATATCTCTATCATTTCACCTCCGCTAGCAAGTGCTAACAACAATGCTAACAAAATTATAGTTAATAAATGTCTTATATGTTTATGTTTGTATGCTAATGCTAATTACTGACTCAGACCTAGCGTGGATTATGCCCGTTAAGGATAGCATCTTTTTGCTAATCAGAGCTAAGTGGGTTTGGAAGATATAACAGGTTAGCAAGAAAGCTTTCGTGCTAAGATTATCCCGCGCAGTATTTCGTTTCACACTAGCAGCAGTGTTGAACATAAACTTCACAAAGGTTCTCTCAGGGAGAGAAAAAATATTCTGTTGAGTTGCTAAGCGTGTTTGGAATTAGCCTAATCTGTGGTTGACCTTTGACTCCAGGGCTCATCAGACGACATGAGGAAGGTAATGAGAAGGGAGAAAAATCGCATCGCAGCTCAGAAGAGCAGGATGAGGCAAACGCAGAAGGCAGACACTCTGCACCTGGTGAGAACCTGTACACACACACACACACACACACACACACACACACACACACTGGGTGGAGAACAGAAGCAGGACAGAGCAGGATCTGAGAGGACGTGTTGTGGATGTGATCGACGCTCTTGCATGTGCAGCTAGTGGGGTTAGCGAGGCTAACGCTAATGCTCCTATCTGTATATTTACCCGGCTCAGTGGTGAGCATGTGGCGATGCGTCATGGCTTCTGTCGAATTTCACACCCGCTCGTGTTTTTGCCTCCGTTTCTGGCATTAATTAGACAGCGTGGGCGAAAACATCGCGTGACAAAGCGCACCATCGCGTCTTGTTACAGAACTCCACACTTCTGCAACTCTCTGAAAATTTCTACACTTCAGAAACCAAAAAAAATTTAAACAAAAACCGACGCTCTTGCCCGAGTATCGTCTTGTCTCGTCTCATCCCGTCAAGTCTCGTCTGTGTCTCGTCACGTGCTGAGTTCTTCCTCTTGTCATCCCATTATGACTCCCATCCTATTACACCATGACCCACCATTCTATCCCACCATGACCCACCATCCTATTTCATCATGACCCCCTTCCTATACCACCATGACATTCATCCTACCCCACCATGACCACCATTCTATGACCCCATCCTACCCCACCATACCCCCATCCTACGCCACCATGACCCCATCCTATACAACCATGTCCCACATTCTATCCCACCAATACTCCCATCCTATCCCACCATGACCACCATCCTATAACCCCATCCTACCCCACCATGCTTACCATCCTACAACACCATACCCCCATCCTACACCACCATGACCCCTATCCTATACCACCATGTCCCACATTCTATCCCACCATGACCCACCATCCTATTCCATCATGACCCCTTCTTATACCACAATGACATTCATCCTACCCCATCAATACTCCCATCCTATCCCACCATGATCACCATCCTTTGACCCAATCCTACCCCACCATGACATGCAACCTGACTTCCATCCCATACCACCCCACCATGATCCATATCCTTTACCACCATGACATGACAGCATCTTCATCAACCTATTGCACCCTGGCCCACATCCTGCCCCACCAGTCTACTCATCCTGCCCCACCAATTTACTGCAAGTTGTCCCCATTCTATCCCACCAGACCCCACTATTTAACTCCACCCCAGCCTACCTATATCCTCCATGCTGCTCCCATACTACCCAACCCTGCCCCACCTCCAGTCTAAAACTCCAACAGTCTAACTGTAGATAATAAACAGCTTTTAAATGCTTTTATATAGAATACCTTCCTTTCAACAATGCTGAGTTTCACAGTGTGTGTGTATAGAAGTGTTATTACTCACGTCCTTTCACTCTCTACCGTGTAAAGTAGACCACTGCCTCTCACACACCCTGCTGCCGTTACTCTCACTAAACAATCAGGGAAGATTACAAACACACTGTTTTACCTACAGTTACAACTGGAGACATGAGGTTTATACTAGCTGGTTAGTACCTAAGGAGGTTTTTCTTAGCTAGTTACATTTAGATCATGAGCCTTTTGCTAACTAGTCAAAGTAACTTCAGAAAATTACTGCGATTTAATTAAATTTACCTCAGGAGGTTCCTGCTAGCTAGTTACATGATGTCTTTTCTATCTCAGATGCATTTTGCTCCCTAATTTACCTTGGAAATTTTTGATCTATCTCGGAAAGTTACTTCAGAAAATGTTTATGACAATCAGTTAAAGTCAAAACAGGACGATTTCGCTAGCCTTAAAGAGTTACAGTAAATGTCATCGCTCGCCCTGTGGATTTAGCACTAGCGGGACGGGTCTTTGCTCAGAAGTATACACTGCAGGATGTTTAAATTCCCCATCGGTCACTTCTCAGTAATCTACTAGTCTATCCTCCGCCACAAGAGCAAGCATCAGATTTGGGTTTCCTCTAAACGCTAGTGGGAGGCTAATACCACACACTTGGGCTAATCAGATTAGCGAGAACTCTGTGTCTACTAACGGATGTCAACACGTAGCATTTCTCATCTGATAACTTTAGTCAGAGCGCGGTGCTGGGAAACACGCTGTACGGCCGGCTGATCTGATTATATAAATAACACCTCACGTGTTAGCATTAGTGTTAGCGTTTCCTCAGGAGGCCTAATGATGCTAAAGTGTAAAACTTTTTGAGGTCTGCATTTAAAATGTTAAAAAATATACATCAGAATCTGTGTATGAACTGTAAATGAAGGCCACAATCACACACACACACACACACACACACACACACATACACACTGTGGTTTCGCTCTTCACAGACTGTGAGTGATAAACAGGAAGCTGTAATTTCCCTCCATATGACATCTTTCCTGTAGTACACCTCAGCGTGTCAGTGTGGGTCGCAGGGGGACGAGTCGACTCATTTCTCGTAAAAACACGGATGAGTGATGATTGACTTGCGTCACTCACAGAGGGTAAACCCCAGACACCAAAAGGCTAACGCTAACGCTAACTGGAAGGCTACGCCGCAGGCTAGTGGGAGCGCTGAAGCCTTTATCGCTTTTTTCTGCCCTGTGTGTTTTTCACACCTCCGTGTAGAGCAAAACAACTCACCTCCAACATCTTACTGGAAAATGTCAGCGTCGTCTAACACTGACTAGCCTTTCATCTGTTCATGCTAACAACCTAATTACATCAGGAGATTTCTGCTAACTTTAGAGGGTTACACACAGCTACCTTCAATTCATAGTTAGAAGTACGTTGGGATATGCTACTTAGGCAAAGGCACAAGGGTACAAGTTTTGCTAGCTATGAAGCATTGCCTTAGGAGCTTAGAAACAACTTTTTCTAGTTAGGTAATATTTCTTTAGGATGTTTTCCTTAGCCTGGAAATTTTACCTCAGAAAGTTTTCACTAGCCTAACATTATTCAGGACATTTTTCCAGGAAGTTTCTCAGGGAGTTTTTCCTAATCAGATAACATTACCTCAGGAAGGTTTTCTTAGGCAGGTAACATTACCTCAGGAAGTTTTTGCTAGCCAGTTATCATTACCTCAGGAGGTTTTTGCTAGCCAGGTTGTTGGGATGTCTGTGCAACATGTATGGAAGGAGTCTCCAGGGTCAATGCTTTGTCAGAGGTAAAGCTCATTATCATTAACACCTTGCTTTGTGTGTGTGTGTGTGTGTGTGTGTGTGTGTGTGTGTGTGTGTGTGTGCAGGAGAGTGAGAATCTGGAGAAGGAGAACGCTGCTCTGAGGAAGGAAGTGAAGAGACTGACGGAGGAAGTGAAGTACCTGAACACGGTGCTGAGTAACCACGAGCCGCTGTGTCCCGGCCTGAGTGCCCCACCCACCGACCTGCTTTACAGCTCACATACACACTCTCACACACACACACCCTTCCATCAGCACATCAACACACCACACTACCCTCTCTGACCCCCCACCACACACACACACACACACACACACACACACACACACACACACACACACACAGATGAGCGGAGTGTTGGTTAGTGTACCTTGTTAAGATTCGTGTATTGCACTCTGTCCAGCAGGGGGCGGTTCTGAGACCTCAGTCACTCACTCACACTTACTCACTCATTCACTCGTTCACTTACTACAGGCTGAATCCCAAATAACTGCTGATTATGATTTTTCCCAGCTAGGGTATATGGCCGGAGTCAAACCTGTGTTTGGGATTCAGCCTTTCAGCTAAATCGTTTATCTTCTATTCATATTATGTTTTTGTTTTTATTTGCATTTTCATTTTTTTAATACGGACGGGACCGACGATAAATCCGCGCTGTGAAACTGAAGGGCACTACAAAAGGGTGCTAAAATGATATGGGTGCATCCTGTATAGTGCACTTAACAATGTAAATGGCATAAAAGTTCATATTTTGAGCAAACTGACCAGCAGGGGGCGTTAATGTTAATAATAAATAAAGAATGATATTATATTATCTTAGTATAATAACGTGTAGTTATATGAATCCCTATTACCATTTCTCAGCTCTATGTAGTGCACATAAGGGACATGTAGTGCACTAGATAGGGTGAGGAAACCATGTATATATATAAGCAAAGAGAGTAATGAAGCAAATCCAAGGTATATATTACACTATTCATTAATCACCCCTCTACTGGACGTGTAGTGCACATAGAGTGCAGGAGTCAGTCGTATAAGAGCACTTTGGTATAAATCAGGGAATCTGATTACGTCCTGGTGGAATGTAAAAGCTCCTGGAGGAGATGTAGTGCACTGATGAAGGGAGGGTGGGGTTATTTGGGATGCGGCCCGACGATGATTGACAGTCGTCATGATTACAGTAATAATGATGTAGAAACACTGGAGTATCCTAACAGGTGTTTTAAAGACAACACACACACACACACACACACACACACACACACACACAAACAGGGTGTGTGATATGCTTATATTTTCCTTGGTTCAATGATCTGATGACGTACTGAATGTGTCCTGTGTTCACTTCCTGTCTGCTGCCTTTTACAATAAAACGCTCTGAAAGTGTCTGATGTGTGAGGAGTGGGGTTTAATGAAGACACACACACACACACACACACACACACACACACACACACACACACACACACAGTGTTAATTATTCACACTACATTACACAGTGTGTATATATATAGAGAGAGAGACAAACAGAAAGAGAGAGAGAGAGAGAGAGAGAGAGAAAGATCACTCTGTGTGTGTAAATATACATTATATATGTATATTTGCTACAGATGTGGTTTAATGTAATCCCAGACAGATTTGATGATGTTAAGATCAGGACTCTCACTTTCCTGGACTCCTTGTTCTTCTCTACGCTGAAGGTAGTTCTTAATGACGTTGGCTGCATGTTTGAGGTCATTGTCCTGCTGCAGAATTAATTTGGGGCAATCAGACGCCTCCCTGATGGTTGTGTATCTGCCTGCATTCCTCAGCACTGAGCAAACCATTAATCCTGACCACATCTCCAACTCCATTTGCACCTCCAAACCTGCAGGAAACCTCCACCATGCTACAGTAAATATTTCAGATTTCACTCATCCACCCAGAGCTCCTGCTGCCATTGTTCTGCATCCAGGTCCTCAGTTTTCATGTTGGAGGTTTGGATTTTTTACCTGCAGGTCAATGAAAGAGTGAAGCTGGTGTTTCTCCACCTACAGCCTGATGCTTCACACTTCCATAGGTCACCGTGGGCTTCTCAAGCACTAGTTATACAGAGACATTTCTCTCTCTCTCACACACACACACACACACACACACACACACACACACATACACACACACACACACACACACACACACACACACACACACACACACACACACATACACACATACACGAACGGACAAATTACGGTTAATAGTGTGTGCACAAAATGATGGTTAAACAAGTTTGTGTGTGTGTGTGTGTGTGTGTGTGTGTGTGTCATCAAGCCTGTTTCTTGGGATGTTCCTACTCTCATGAGTGAAGACACACACTAGCAACCTGGCGTTTAGTCTGGCAACACTGTCTCACATGACATCAGAGAAACAGAGAAACAGAGAGAAAGAGAGAGAAAGAAAGAGAAAAAAGGAGAGATTATTTTTCTTTACATGATGCTCGCTGGGTTCAAATATAAAATAATGAGATAAATACACACAAGAATGATTCACTTGGAGGTAAAGCACTTCAGAACAGAGGTAAGTGTGTGTGTGTGTGTGTTCCAGCGGAGGTGTGTAAGAAGATTTATTTGATGTATTTCCATAACATCTTATTTTACTTCTTGTCCCCCAACGACTTCTTCACATCTTTTTCTGTGTCTCGTCTTTCTGTCCCTCACCATGTCTTACCTTCATATCCCTCGCTGTGTCTCGTCTTCCTGTCCCTCACCATGTCTTACCTTCATATCCCTCGCTGTGTCTCGTCTTCCTGTCCCTCACCATGTCTTACCTTCATATCCCTCGCTGTGTCTCGTCTTCCTGTCCCTCACCATGTCTTACCTTCATATCCCTCGCTGTGTCTCGTGTGGTGATCAGTGATTAATCAGGTCTATAATAAGGTTAATGTAGCGTGTTAGCATGTACAGGCTGGAGGTTTGTGTGTAAACTATGTCAGCATCTGCTTTAAAACGTGATGTAACTTGACATGACGTGACCCTGGAATGGGTCCAGAATTTAAAAGAAGTGCAGCTTTTATGTGCAGACAAACTTTTTTATTTCATGCAGTTTGTACATTTTTACGGCCCAGAAATGAGTGACGTTTTCACGAAACCCAAACCTTTTCTTTATACAGAGCAACTGTGGATTAATAGATGCCATTTGAGCTACATCTTTAGAGAAGTGCAGATTTGATTCACAAAGCTAATCTACACTTATGTTCTTTGGGGTTCTTAATGTGGTTAAGAGGTTTTGCTTGGTTGTTAAGTGGAACCGGTTCTTGGTCTCTCATGAGGCCACTTTGTGATATTTCCCACAGTACTCTCTACACAGCGATGGAGAACTTTGCACCTATATACGATGACCCGATTCCCCACACCATGATGACCTCCTGGCTTCAGGTTCTCGCAGGTTCTCGATTCAATTTACGGATGATGTTCCTCAACCTCAATCTGGATCTGTGACACTGCTGGACATCTGGACGCTTTCTTATTCTTTGGACTAGTTTTGTGCACAATGTCAATCCAGAACATGAACGAGTTCTCCGTGACCGTCCCAGAGGACACCCGGACTTCTGCGAAATCTCGTGAGGTGACCACGCCTGGATTCGGGTGCGTTCCACAGTTTTTGCAGTTGTCCTTTACGCCGGCATCCCTGGAGAAGGTGTACCAGACGTACTTCCGGCGGCAGAGGCAGGAGACGCAGCTGGTCTTGGTGGTGTTTGCTGCGCTGTTTAACTTCTATGTGATGGTGATGTGCGCCGTGGTGTACTCGGGGGAGAAGGTGGCAACACTGGCAGTGGCAGGGGTGGGGCTTGGGGCAGACGCAGTGCTCTACATGTTCTGCAGGTTCCGTGTTCTCCCGGAGGCCATGATGCGTCATGTCATCCCATTCACACTGTGGAGCCTCATCACCCTACACCTGCTCTTCTACGTGGGGTTTAACTTTAGCGGCTTCAATGAGGCGAGCGACGCCGTGGGCTGGGAGACCTTCTTCACCTTCTCCCTGTTCCTCACCATGCCCCTGTCCCTTACACTCATTCTTACACTGGCAACCATCACCTGCAGCATACACACCATCCTGCTCGCTGTCCTTGTCTCCCTCAGGTGGCAAACGGACCTGCAGAGTACTGTACTGGTCCGACAGGTACACAAACAAACATGAGTTTTCATGAGCTTTCACTTACAATATATCACCTATAAACACCTGGTCCACAGAAAACCCTGTGTGTGTAATCTGAATATATTTGTGTATATGTTTATATATATAATTTTGAGTATATGTATGTGTGTGTATATATATGTATACAGTGGAACCTCGGGTTACGAACGCCCCGGCATACGTATAATTCAGGTTACGAATCGCAGTTCATCAAAATTTTTGCCCCTGGTTACAAACAATATATCGGGATACGAACGTCGCTCACCAAAAAATCGCAGGCAAGTTGGTTGTTTTTGCTCTATCCACACAGCTCATCACATCAGTTAGCGTCCTGTGTCCCTAGCGAGAGCATCGTGTTACTTATCCGCTTGAACTTTTCCCGGCAGCAGCGTAACAACTCGTTAGTTGATGCTCGTGGAATGATGAGATGGACAACATTAGCCGATGCATAACCACTTTACTTGTTTTTATGAAGATAGATTAGCAGGGTTACAGTCTTTTCCAGTACAATACCCATAATGCATTTCACTCTGGACTTCAATACCAACTGATAGTAGCCTTAAAGAAACAGCTCTCATTTTCCCTCTAATGCAACAATTGTCTCAGCGTTAGTGTTAATAACACTGTCTTTAATATTCTATAATATAATATATAATAATATATAATAATATAATATAATAAGATTCTCCTTCAAACAATAACTCTCCCTCCTCCCCTTCTCTGACGTCGTCTCCTGCAGCGAGTCTTCTCAAAGGAAAGTACCGGTAAAGATCTTTTCCTCTTTTGTATGTTTTATGTGGTATGATTTTAATATAACATGTTAAAAGTAAATAATATTAGTGAATATTGGCTTTATTTTTATTTAAGTAATATTTTTGGTTGTCCAGAACGAATTACCGAAGTTTCTGTTCATTATTATGGGGAAATTTGTATCGGGATACGAACTTTTCAGGTTACGAATAAAGTACCGGAACGAATTAAATTCGTAACCCGAGGTTCCACTGTATATGTGTATTTGTATATATATATATATATATATATATATATATTCTCCACCTGCTCCCTACTCTCACCACAAATCACAATATCATCTACAAACATCATAGTCCCCGGAGACTCCTGACTGAACTCGTCCTTCAACCTGTCGATCACCACTGCAAACAAGAAAGGGCTCAGAGCCGATTCTTGATGCAGTTTAACCTCCACCCTAAACCAGTCTTTCGTTCCTACTGCACACTTCACTGCCGTCACACTGTCCTCATA
>NC_060901.1:27990520-27993020 GCF_014805685.1 Silurus meridionalis
CTCTGCACCACTCATCGGCACCACAGAGACCACAAGAAGTGTGTGTTCAGTTCATAGCGTCGCTAATGATACGGCCGAGGAAAACACACAGGTCAGGTCAAGATCACACTTCACACAAGGTGTTAGGTGTAGGGTGTAGGGAGTGGGGTAGGGTGAAGTGTATAGGGTGCAGGGTGTAAGGTGTAAGGTGTAGGTGTAAGGTGTAAGGTGTAGGGTGCAGGGTGTGGGGTAGAGTGTAGTGTATAGGGTGCAGGGTGTGGGGTAGGGTGTGGGGTAGGGTGAAGTGTATAGGGTGCAGGGTGTAAGGTGTAAGGTGTAGGGTGCAGGGTGTGGGGTAGGGTGAAGTGTATAGGGTGCAGGTGTAAGGTGTAGGTGTAGGTGTAGGGTGCAGGGTGTAGGTGTAGGTGTAGGGTGCAGGGTGTAGGTGTAGGTGTAGGGTGCAGGGTGTGGGGTAGGGTGTGGGGTAGGGTGAAGTGTATAGGGTGCAGGTGTAAGGTGTAAGGTGTAGGGTGTTGGGTATATAGTGTAGGGTGCAGGGTGTGGGGTAGGGTGTAGTGTATAGGGTGCAGGGTGTGGGGTAGAGTGTAGTGTATAGGGTGCAGGGTGTGGGGTAGAGTGTAGTGTATAGGGTGCAGGGTGTGGGGTAGGGTGTGGGGTAGGGTAAAGTGTATAGGGTGCAGGTGTAAGGTGTAAGGTGTAGGGTGCAGGGTGTGGGGTAGAGTGTAGTGTATAGGGTGCAGGGTGTGGGGTAGGGTGTGGGGTAGGGTGAAGTGTATAGGGTGCAGGGTGTAAGGTGTAAGGTGTAGGGTGCAGGTGTGGGGTAGAGTGTAGTGTATAGGGTGCAGGGTGTGGGGTAGGTGAAGTGTATAGGGTGCAGGGTGTAAGGTGTAAGGTGTAAGGTGTAGTGCAGGGTGTGTGGGGTAGGGTGTGGGGTAGGGTGAAGTGTATAGGGTGCAGGGTGTAAGGTGTAAGGTGTAGAGTGCAGGGTGTGGGGTAGAGTGTAGTGTATAGGTGCAGGGTGTGGGGTAGAGTGTAGTGTATAGGGTGCAGGGTGTGGGGTAGGGTGTGGGGTAGGGTGAAGTGTATAGGGTGCAGGGTGTAAGGTGTAAGGTGTAGGGTGCAGGGTGTGGGGTAGAGTGTAGTGTATAGGGTGCAGGGTGTGGGGTAGAGTGTAGTGTATAGGGTGCAGGTGTGGGGTAGGGTGTGGGGTAGGGTGAAGTGTATAGGGTGCAAGGTGTAAGGTGTAAGGTGTAGGTGCAGGGTGTGGGGTAGAGTGTA
The DNA here is from genome assembly GCF_014805685.1 of Silurus meridionalis. Lineage (NCBI taxonomy): Eukaryota > Metazoa > Chordata > Actinopteri > Siluriformes > Siluridae > Silurus > Silurus meridionalis. The sequence goes on from NC_060901.1 coordinate 27,991,799, forward strand.
GTGTATAGGGTGCAGGGTGTGGGGTAGGGTGTGGGGTAGGGTGAAGTGTATAGGGTGCAGGGTGTAAGGTGTAAGGTGTAGGGTGCAGGGTGTGGGGTAGAGTGTAGTGTATAGGGTGCAGGGTGTGGGGTAGGTGTGGGGTAGGGTGAAGTGTATAGGGTGCAGGGTGTAAGGTGTAGGGTGCAGGGTGTGGGGTAGGGTGTAGGGTGCAGGGTGTGGGGTAGGGTGGGGTAGGGTGAAGTGTATAGGGTGCAGGTGTAAGGTGTAAGGTGTAGGGTGCAGGGTGTGGGGTAGGGTGTAGGGAGTGGGGTAGGGTGTGGGGTAGGGTGTAGTGTATAGGGTGCAGGGTGTAAGGTGTAGGAGGTTTAACACGTGCTGGTTGTGGTTGCGTTTAGAGGCTGCAGTTGAGCAGTCTGTCAGATGGAGAGATGGAGAACCAACAGGATCTAAACAGACTCCTAAACAAAGCTCTACTGGACAGAGAGTCTGAGAAGACGTGAGTATCACACACACACACACACACACACACACACACACACACACACACACACACACACTACAAGTTTTTTGGATTATTGTAAGTTTAGAACAGGTTGGAAGAGGATGGAGCTCAGACTTCAGGACAGTTCTCTATTCCTCTCTCTCTCTCTCTCTCTCTCTCTCTCTCTCTCTGTGTGGTGTAGGATGAAGGAGAAGAGCACCACGGCTCTGTCTCTACGCTTCATCGATTCCGATCTTGAGTCTCGTTACTCAGCAGAGAAGGAGCGTCAGACTGGTGTTGCATTCAGCTGCAGCTGCATCGTTCTGCTCTTCACCTCCGCTATGGAAATGCTCATCGATCCACAGTGAGTTCGAACAACACACAGCTATACTGCCCTCTGCTGGCCTAAATGTGCACTGCAGGAGCCCACACTGAGACGTTTAATATCTAAACATGGAGAATAAACATCAGACACGCCGTTTCCTAATTGGCTAATTATTTCTGTCTCTGTCTCTAAAAGGCTGACGGTCAACTACGTAACGCTGGTGCTGGGTGAAGTTCTGCTTCTCATCCTCACCATCTGCTCCCTGGCGGCCATTTTCCCACGAGTACGTGCATTATTTTGAATATGTATGATACATTTGTTTGTATAATGTTCTGATTGGCTACAGTCAGGCTGAGGGGCGGAGTCAGTCCTCATAGCTGTAAGTATAACAACAACAAATTTCAAAACAATAACGA
>NC_060901.1:27998020-28000520 GCF_014805685.1 Silurus meridionalis
TACTCAATATCACTGTCTCCAAACCATACAACATCTCAACATCTTCAGCTCTGCTATCTCCAGCTCCACCTCCTGTCTTTTACTCAATATCACTGTCTCCAAACCATACAACATCTCAACATCTTCAGCTCTGCTATCTCCAGCTCCACCTCCTGTCTTTTACTCAATATCACTGTCTCCAAACCATACAACATCTCAACATCTTCAGCTCTGCTATCTCCAGCTCCACCTCCTGTCTTTTACTCAATATCACTGTCTCCAAACCATACAACATCTCAACATCTTCAGCTCTGCTATCTCCAGCTCCACCTCCTGTCTTTTACTCAATATCACTGTCTCCAAACCATACAACATCTCAACATCTTCAGCTCTGCTATCTCCAGCTCCACCTCCTGTCTTTTACTCAATATCACTGTCTCCAAACCATACAACATCTCAACATCTTCAGCTCTGCTATCTCCAGCTCCACCTCCTGTCTTTTACTCAATATCACTGTCTCCAAACCATACAACATCTCAACATCTTCAGCTCTGCTATCTCCAGCTCCACCTCCTGTCTTTTACTCAATATCACTGTCTCCAAACCATACAACATCTCAGGTCTCACCACAGTCCTATAAACTTTGAAATGTACTGTATGTTCAGAATAATTAATTAATTGAGAAATTAAGGTCCCCCCTCTGTCCGCAGATGACACTAGGCCACGCCCCCTATGTCTGCATATGACAACAGGCCACCCCCACCTGTCTGCAGATGACACCAGGTCACGCCCCCTCTGTCCGCTGATGGCACCAGGCCACGCCCCCTCTGTCTCCCTCTCATAATTTAAATCATCACAATGCAGGTGATAAATTGCATTTTTTAAATTGAAGTAGTGAAATAAAAAATATACAAAAATATATAACGGTGAAACAAACCTAGCGTTATTTCTCCACTATAATTCAGTGTTTATTTTTAAATCAACTATATTTACTCACTAATTATTCCTGACCCTATATTTATATATATTTATTTTAATCGCTGTCGGACGTCATGAAAGCCTTTTATCTCTCACTTCCGCTATCAGTGTGACGTCGCCGTTGCGCTGCTCTATAGGAATTTCCGGTGACGTCAGCGCGTCTGGACTCCATTAGAAGCTGCAGCTGTTTGAAGAGAAACAACAACAAGAGAAAAAGACAGAAAACGAGACGCAGTAAACCCCCCCCCCCCCCTTCTTTATTTCACACACACACACACACACACACACACACACACTGGAGTCCTGGAAGCTGCCGCTGTCTTCTTCTTCTTCCTCCTGTTTTCCTCTTATTTCACCTCCTCTCTTTACCCCCTACCCCGGGAGCTGAGTGTCTCCTGTCCCCGTCTCCCTCGCGGGGCATCACGGGCTTCTCACCACGGCCGCACTCGGTGAGGGAACTCTGGCCTCCGCTTCCTCCTCCTCCGACTCGGACACCGGCGGAGCGTCGCCGCCCCCGCGGAAGAAGCGCCGAGCCTCGGCGGCGGAGGGAGCAGGAGAGCCCGAGGCTTTAGCAGTAGCAGCAGGCCCGGCGGGCCTCTCCGCGGCGCTTTCCGCACGGACTCCCCCGCAGGCCCACGCCGTCCACCTCGGCCGCAGCGCCGCTACCACCAGCATGCAGTCTAACGGCGCAGAACAGACACAGGACCCGGCGCTCGGCTGCCAGAACAACGGCAACAACGCACAGAGCCTGGAGGGCCGAGAGAACAGGGAGTGCTCCAGCTCCAGGGGGGAAACGGCGCACTCCAACGGTCTCCTCTCCGGATCCGCTACCGGGAACAACGCACCCCAAACCGGCACTTCTGCACTCTTATCCGGCGGGTCCGGGTCTGGATCTGGGTCCGGGTCCGGGTCCTTAAAGAAACTCAAACGCCTTTCACAGTCTGAAGAAGATGTGATCCGACTCATAGGGCAACATCTGCACGGACTGGGACTGAAGTAAGTACCATCATCATCATCATCATCATCATCATCACCTTCACCATCATCTTCCTCATCACAGGAGAGAGGCCTGGGTTTGACACACGCATGGGGGATGGGGAGCACAAGAAAAGAGAAACTGGGTCTATTTTACACACACACACACACACACACACACACAGTGCAGTGTGTTATTAATCTTCTCTATAGAATGCTAGTTCAGGTAGAAACTAGCTTGTTCTTCTACATCATCATCATCATGCTGACTGAGATCCACATCTGTCTAGACTGTCACAGCTGGATCTGAGTGAGGTTTTATCTCTTCAGGGTTGTGTAGCTTATAACACACTCACCTGGAGGGATATCCAGGTTTCCTCCTGATCTGTGTGTGTGTGAGTGTGTGTGTGGTGTCACATACTACTTCCTGTTCTGTGTGTGTGTGTGTGTGTGTGTGTGTGTGTGTGAGAGTGTGAATGCTGAGCAGGATAAGTGTTAACATGGTCAAGTCAAGAGGTCTTTATTGTTATTTCTACTCTACACTGTGATACACAGTAAAAACGAGACA
>NC_060901.1:28005520-28010520 GCF_014805685.1 Silurus meridionalis
TGTGTGTGTTTCTGATATCTGTGGGTTCTCCATTCAGGGAGTTCATCTCTGGGACCTGCAGGACCGTGTGCTGGTGAGGAAGTATCAGGGAGTGACGCAGGGCTTCTACACCATCCACTCCTGCTTCGGAGGCCATAACGAGGACTTTATCGCCAGCGGCAGTGAAGGTACGCATGCCATGGAGCTCCTGGACCACACTCCTGGACCTAGAGAAGATCAGGAGCAGTCTGCTGGCAGATTTTAGCTCCGCCTCCTGACCGTGTAGTTTTATTCTTAAAACGCAACAATGTAGAAGTGGGGGTGTGGCCTGAAGTAACTCCTCCTCACAACAAACTTGGGCTTGACCACACCCCCAATTCCACTTCCAAGGAAATCAAAATTATTATTATGAGTTGCTCACTGCTTTGTGTGTGTGTGTGTGTGTGTGTGTGTGTGTGTGTGTGTGTGTCTCAGATCACAAGGTGTATATTTGGCACAAGCGCAGTGAGCTGCCCATAGCTGAGCTGACGGGACACACTCGCACTGTGAACTGTGTGAGCTGGAACCCGTGTGTGCCGAGTCTCATGGCCAGCGCTTCAGACGACGGCACCGTTCGAGTCTGGGGCCCCGCCCCCTTCCTCCACACACAGGAAGTGGACACTTTCAATGGTAATGTCTATCTGTCTGTCTCGCTGTCTGTCTAGCTCTGTCTTTCTGTCTCGCTCTGTCTCACTGTCTGTCTCACTGTTTGTCTTGCTCACTCACTCTCTCTCCCTCTCTCCCTGTCTCACTGTCTGTCTTGCTCACTCACTCGCTCTCTCGCTCTCTCTCTCTCTCTCTCTGTCTCTGTCTCACTGTCTGTCTCCCTTTGTCTCTCCACAGAGACCTGCAGTAACATGGACAGTTGATGAAGACGTCTATTTCGGAGAACAATCAGAAATATATAAAGAAGCAAATCCACATCAAGAGCAAACAGAACAGACAATACAGAGTATCAACTTGCGCCAGCGTGTGTGTGTGTGTGTGTGTGTGTGTGTGTGTGTGTGTGTGTGTGTGTGTGTGTGTATGAGAGAGAGTGTGTAAGTGTGCGGGAACGCAAAAGCGTCACGGTGACTAAAGCCGTCTCCATGGCAACCCAACAAACGTGGTGAATGTCATTAGGAAACAGTAGATCGAGGGATGAAGGGGTGGGAAAAAAAGGTCTCACTTTCTCTTCACTCGTTCATCACACACAGTAACTGTTCTTCAGTTCTCTTTACTAAACCGAGTTTATCTGTTCCCTTCACTCTTTCATCCCATCATCCCTCCCTCCCTCTATCCTTCCTTTCCCTGATACCCTCAGTCATTACAGGGTCAAGGCTCGTGACGAGTGTGTGAGTGTGTGAGTGAGTGTGTGTGTGTGAGTGTGTGAGTGTGAGTGTGTGAGAGTGTGTGTGAGTGTGTGTGTGAGAGTGTGTGTGAGAGTGTGTGTGAGAGTGTGTGTGAGAGTGTGTGTGAGAGTGTGTGTGAGAGTGTGTGAGTGTGTGTGTGAGTGTGTGTGTGAGTGTGTGAGGAAAAGTTTTAATTGGAGCCCCGCTGTGACCTTCATCTGTGGAACAAAAAAAGGGGCAAATTTTTGTAATGAATTGTTTTAAAAAATAAAAAGGAGGGCTGTTTTTCTTTCTTTCTTCTTTTTCCTCCCCCCTTTTCTTTCTTTTCTCTTTGGGCTGAAAATCTGAAGTGTGTAAAGAAGGAGTGGAGATAATGCGTCACTATCCCATCAGGGGGGCGTGGCCAAGGCTGTGATGTCATCACAGCACGCGTTCTTCAACGAGCGCTCATCAGTGTTCCGCTAGCCAGCCAACCGGTAATCAGCTAACGGTTTGCTTTGCTAACATTCTCCAGTGTTTACTTGTCGTGCTAGCTAACTCGCTAACTAGCCGTGAGCTAGCATTAAACAAAGCGCTACCTGCTTTTCAACAATGAATCCGTTTCATTCGGGCGTGAGAATAAGACTGCTGTGTGGGTAATCCTGTGAATAATCTCAGCCAATCAGCAAAAGGGGGTGGGACCACTACAATCACCACACTGGTTTCTGATTGGACCGTAGCACTTCTTGTGTACTAAACAAGTCTGCACTGATGATCTCATACAAATATATATAAATAAATATATAAATATAAAATAAATTATGCACCAAATTTGACATTCGAGTCAAATGGCTCCGCCCCTTAAGTCTCTATAAAGTGGTTCCAAGAACTCTCACTTGCACCAATCTATGCACCAAAGCCCCGCCCCAAAATAATTCAGCCATGCCTGTTTAAAATAAGCCACACCCTTCTATACAGTCTTAAATTTATAGACAAATCTATTTATGACCTATGCAACAAAGCTCCGCCCCAAATTTTACCCAAAGCTCCACCCTCTTTCTGGGAACTTGCACGGCTCGGCCCCGCCCACTCGTATGAGAAGCAGTTCCTTGTTTATGACCTATGCAGCCATGCTCTGCCCCCTGAAAAAGGCATTTCACAGGAAAGCCCCGCCTCTTTGGGAGTGTAAAAGGGGAACTTATAATTTTGCACTACATTTTCAATCTGCCATGAGCGCTGGAGACGTGGACATGAGTGTGTGTGTGTGTGTGTGTGTGTGTGTGTGTGTGTGTGTGTGTGTGTGTGTGTGTGTGTGTCTCGCTGTGTTCACCCGGAGACACCAGGCACTACAGGCTTTCAATCCGCCATCGTTTGTGCTTCAATTCCCCTTTTTACTGTGGACTGAGAGTAAAGACTTTTCTGTTTTTATTACATTTTTGGTTACTTCTTTGGGCTTATGGTCATGTTTTCTTTCCCTTTTCATTGTTTATTTTCTTCTCACTTCCTTTATCCCTGTATTATCACATTAAACTCTACCCAGCCGAAGCGTCTCCTCCTCCTTCATTATCATTTATCATCCACATGCAGCATCTTCTCTCGCTGTTCTCCTCCTTCACCACACTGTTTGATTACTGGATGATCTGTAAGCACTGTGCGGTGCGGTGCGGCGAGACGAGGTTCTGTGTCGGGGTCTGGTGTGGCGATCGTCCTGTATGTGCCATTCAGAAATAAAAACGCTGAGGTTTTGTACTCGCAACAGTTTTATAGCCTGGACACGAGGAGACGGTTCTCCTGTTTGTTTTGTTTTTTTTCTTTACTAAAGAGTATGAATGGGATTTGATAAAGAGGTGTTTTTACTGGGTGTAAGCCACGCCCATTTTACTTTAGCCCCTCCCATAGTGAAGAGATCCTTTGGGTCAAGTTTTCGTTATCAACGATCTCATCGTTTACTTCAGATAAGCTGCTACTTTAAACCCCACCCACATTACACTTAACCCCACCCATAATCCTTTTTGTTTTAATACCAGATGTGTGTTTGAATGAACATAACACACCCATAATGCATTTCTGCATTAGACTGGAGCTTCTTAGAGTCTCAGAATGGCTGTATACCTGCAGAAGCACCACCACACTGGAGGTGAAGTGGTCTACGACTATGGTGGGATCTCTTTACCATGCCAACATGAGGCGGCGCTTTTCTAGCTGAACCCCACCTGAGCTTTATGCAACTTGTCCTCTGACCCTTTTGGCTTCCCACGAAGGCCTTACATTGTGCTGAATGGAGTGTAGGAGTGTGTGTGTTTGGGGAAACTCCTTTCTGTGCTCGTTATTTCACATGTGACTGTACTGTTTTGTATTGTTGTGTAGGAGATGTGTGACTAGGCATATTTTCAATAAAGCTTTCAGGGTTTTGAAAAACGAACCGCGCCACGATTCTGATTAACCACGATTACGCAACAGCGAACACAGAATTCTACAGAAAGTGTCGGGAGAAGATGTGAGATGATCTCTGAGCTCTGAATGTTGAACTCGGTTCTCCTTTTCGGACTCGTGATGACTGTCGGCGACTCGTCTCTACTGTCATGCTTGGGACATGTGGGACGTGCTAATCGAATCATTCTTACCGCTAGCACTCACGTTAGCTTGTTTAGAGTTATCACATCGCTTGGTAAGTTATGACGTCACGTGTGGGCTTGGTTAGTTATGACGTCACGTGTGGGCTTGGTAAGTTATGACGTCACGTGTGGGCTTGGTTAGTTATGACGTCACGTGTGGGCTTGGTTAGTTATGACGTCACGTGTGGGCTTGGTAAGTTATGGCGCCACGTGTGGGCTTGGTTGGTTATGACGCCACGTGTGGGCTTGGTGTTATGGCGTCACGTGTGGGCTTGGTTGGTTATGACGCCACGTGTGGGCTTGGTTAGTTATGACGTCACGTGTGGGCTTGGTTAGTTATGACGTCACGTGTGGGCTTGGTAAGTTATGACGTCACGTGTGGGCTAAGGTTAGTTATGACGTCACGTGTGGGCTTGGTGTTATGGACGCCACGTGTGGGCTTGGTTAGTTATGGCGCCACGTGTGGGCTTGGTGTTATGACGTCACGTGTGGGCTTGGTAAGTTATGACGTCACGTGTGGGCTTGGTTAGTTATGACGTCACGTGTGGGCTCGGTAGGGTTGTGACGTCACGTGTGGGCTCGGTAAGTTGTGACGTCACGTGTGGGCTCGGTAAGTTATGACGTCACGTGTGGGCTCGGTAGGGTTGTGACGTCACGTGTGGGCTCGGTAAGTTGTGACGTCACGTGTGGGCTCGGTAAGTTATGACGTCACGTGTGGGCTCGGTTAGTTATGACGTCACGTGTGGGCTCGGTTAGTTATGACGTCACGTGTCACTTCCTGTTAAAGGTCTGGATTTCAAATCAAACTTCTATTTTTAACTTGAATCTCTACTCCAGTCAGCAGTGATGTTTCTTGAAGGTTATGTATTTCTTCAGGGATGTAAATAATGATATCGAGCTTCAGATCCAACAGTCGGAAGAAACTTCAACATCAACCATGACGTGTTCATTGATTAATTGACTAATTAATTAAATGATTTGTTAATTGATTATGATGAAGTGAACCGATATAAAAATGTATTCAGTCGTTATAATTAAATAAGTAAAGACCTAGCTT
>NC_060901.1:28015520-28020520 GCF_014805685.1 Silurus meridionalis
GGTATAGACTGGTCTGGGGTATAGGCAGGACTGCGGTCTGGGGTATAGACTGGTCTGGGGTATAGACAGGACTGGGGTCTGGGGTATAGGCTGGTCTGGGGTATAGACAGGACTGGGGTATAGGCAGAACTGGGGTCTGGGGTATAGACTGGTCTAGGGGATAGGCTGGTCAGGGGTATAGGCAGGACTGGGGTCTGGGGTATAGGCTGGTCTGGGGTATAGGCAGGACTGGGGTCTGGAGTATAGACTGGTCTGGGGTATAGACTGGTCTAAATATTGTACTACAGGACAGGAACGACTAGACAGTCGATTAAGTGACGAAGGACAGTTGGTTGTGTGGATTGGATGAACTCCTAGATTATAGAATGTAATAGTTGTGGATGGTGTAAACAGGACCAGGGTATGGACGTGGGAGAAGGTTTGGTCTGAGCATTGTGCAGCTGATTGTCTTGTTTGTTCTTTCCTTTCTCTGCAGTCTTGTGTCCCACATAACCCAGATGTTTGAATGTCTGCAGAAAGATCCAGATGAATCCTGGGATTTTGCTCTTCCTCCAGAAGCCAGAGATTTTTTTATCCTGATAGTTTTTTGTGTATTTCACTGTTTTAACGTGTTAGTAAAGATATTTTTATATTCTCCGAGACGTGCTCATGGGCGGAGCTTCCTCAAAGACACCAGCCAATCAGGGACAGAGTTCAGGGGGTGACATTTTGTAGGGTGTAATTAGCACTTAGTGTGTGAGTTAGCATGCTAAACACTACACACATGCAAGCGGATTGTACGTACGAACACTAACGGGGCGCGAGCCATGCGCCAGACGGAGACCGGGGCGGTCTGTCCCACCTCCGCACGTGGATCGACAGGCACAAACGTTTTCACGTGTTGTCACATGATACACAGATTACAGAATATGTTAAGCGAGCGTGATTAGCTTGAATAAAATTCAATCTGAACCCGAGCATAGCGACGTTTTAGCGCTAAGCAACGGGCGAACTAGTGTTCACGTAATTATTTTTTATACGTGAGGAGTGAAATTTGATAGATTTGTAGTTTTGATAAAGAAAAATGAAACGTAAAAAATAAATGTGAACAGGTACGATTTAATACGCACACGTTAGCATGGCTAATCATGGCGCGGCTATTTGCAGCCTTACGTTTCTTACGATTTATGAACATATTACTCCTCTAAGGGTTCTTCACATTTTGATGGTTCCAGAACCCTTTAAGAGGCACAGTCCTCCATTTTTTATCATTACAGAGAAGCTAAATGCTAACTCCTGTCAGCTTGCAGATTCTAATAAAAAAAAAATTAAGCAATTAATTGGTGTTTGTACCATGCACATGTGCTTCAAGCGTTCTTCAGGGGTTCTTCAAGGGTTCCTCAGGGGTTCTGAGCTTCCAATCAAGGCTTTATATATTTTTCCTGTAGGAACCTTTAGAGATAAATCTGATAAAAGATGAAGAACCCTTGAGGAACCGAAAGGTTCTTCGGGAGGTTCTACAGGGTTCTTAGCTTCAAAAAGCTTAGCTCCATTAAAGCTTCCTCCAGAGTGACAACAGAAAAAGTCTGTCAGAACCTCTGCTTCTCGATCACGAGGCTGAACCATGAACATTGAAAATGGTTCGAACTTCACTTCAGAGAACCAAAGATGGAGTTTTATTTGTAGCATAGCTTTTGCTAGTTAGCGTTAGCATCATCAAAGCAGGATTGTGAATGTCTGCATTTTTTTTCTTTGCACGTGAGGAAACACTAGCTCTTTTGCTAACCTATATATTTATAATTAGCATTTTTTTTTCATCTTGCTAATGCTAGCTTTAGTGTTTAAGCAGGGAGAATATACATATATAGTTGGCTAACTAGTTAGCTAGCTTTATAGATAGCCACGACTACACCAGCGTTATCTGCATGCACTTTTCCCCCTGTTACTTTTATCTTTAGCACTGATGAGATTAAGAGGACGGAAGAGAAGGTTACGGTGAAACGCCTATGATGCTTAGCAAAGCACCCGTGTGTTAGCATATTAAAACGTTAGCTTGTAGAATGAGCAATTATTGACTTTAAATGTTTCAGTTGAAATCGGTTATTGAATAAACGCGAGCGTAACTTACCTAGCATTACTTACCCTAACGTTAGCGTTGCGACATTAGCGCAGGGATGTGTTGCAGAAGTAAAGCTGATATGCTAATGGGGGGGCTGAATTAGGAGGTGATAAATAGTTGTTAAGCAAGCCCCGCCCCCTGACAGGAAGTGAAGGTGGAAGTATCAGTGTTAGCGCCTGAGGGTTTTTTTTTATCCTTTCAGATTTCTACATGAAATAAGCAACAGGAAGAGTTGTTTTTTTTTTTTTGTTTTTTTTTGTTTTTTTTGTAGAACCTGCCTGATATTTTATACCTACACACATTTACATGTTTTTGTGCCTCCCACAGCGTCTGAAATAAACGCTAACATGCTAAAACGTGTTGAATTTTTTTGTCATTTATAAATATTTTAATGCTAATCTAGCACATGGCACTGGTTAGTCACAGAATTAACATTGCTAGCACGGTAGAGTGCGGTGTCCGAGGTCATTTAGCATAAAATATAAAGCTTTATCGTGTTGCTCCAGAAGCCGCTTACCCTGTGTTTATAAAGGGAAAGAATTTGGGCTATACGCTTCCTGCAGCGAAGATCGCTAGTTAGCTTATGCTTGGTAAAGCTAACGCTAACTCTGGGATTAGTCGGGAAATATTGTGCGGTTTCCTGATGAGCTTTGAAGCGACAGTTTAGGCAAAATGATCACGTTCAGAAGGATGACGCCTTTTAGCCGGAATCTCACCGTCATGTGCTAGCATGCTAAAGCTAAGCATGCTAAGCTAAATCAGTCACACGGTTACAGTAAATAAGTTTTATTGCAACTTGAATGAGATTTGTATAATGGTCCACTTCCTGTTATGACATCATCACCACGCCTCGTTAGCCGTTGCTCGTGCTCTGGATGGACGAGACCGCGGCGCTAACGACTTGCCGCTAGCTTCTCTCAACGGCCCGCAGATTCGTCGATCCAGAAAGGTCAGAGGTTGGTGTCGGTGAACATGGTGTGCTCTTTTCTCACCGTACTGAAACCTTTAATGGTGTCAACAAACTCTTCATCAAACTAAGAGAGAAGAAAGAGAAAATAGAAGGATGAAGGAAACCGTGATCGATGTAATAAATATAAATCTGTAACTTCTCACCATTCCGCTGTCGTGACCTCGAAAATGTGGATCCCATGTGTCATCCTGCCCCTCCCCCGACTTCCTGTCAATCATCTGACTCACACTGCGCCGCAGATGATTCTGGGTCGTGTCATGAGAGGACATGTGGACCGTCGACACGGTAACGACCCCAATCCGGTTCTCCGTCATGCCCTCGTTGTTCTCCACCTCTTTACTGTCTATCACTTCCTGGAAAAGAGGAAATGTTTGCTTTCTAACGCGGCGTGTTCCAATCCTCACTCTACACTCAGGGGTAGTGTACACTCCCTGAGTATTAGTGAGACAGACAGAGAGACAGACAGACGTCTCACCTCCATGTGCATGGTGAAGGCTTTTAGTGTGACGTTGTTCGGTGAACTGGTCGCATCCGGAACCGAGTCAAACTGCAGATTTAACACATTCACACAAACAGGTGTACAGACACTCAGATAGCGTTCTCCAGCAGGGGGCGATAAACACGCCCCCATTAATTCAGGTTGATTATTTCTTCATTTTTTAAAATTAAAGTTTTATAATCTATTATCCATAATCAATAATCTAAAATATATAATCTATAATCCCTAATATTTAAATGTATCTGATCTAATCTAGATCTATAATGCCTAATTTATAAAAGTGTATAATCTCTAGACTCTTCTGTGATGTATAAATGGTGAAATATAATAGATGATGTTGGGGTGATAAAGGCATCTTACCAGGTAGGCGTTGCTGGGGGGGTAAATCCCCCTGGGGCTGCGGGGCTGTAGGGGCAGGGGGATGAGAGGCGGGCGTTCCCGGGCATATGGTGGGCGGGACAGAGCCCTGTGCAGGCCGACGCCCAGAGAAACCCCTAACAGGATCAAAGCCATGGCCGCCATCAACACCATGAACCACAGCTGCATGTAGACAGGGGCGGAGCCTGCAGGGGCGGCAGAGCCTGCAGGGGCGGAGCCTGCAGGAGCGTCCAAACCCGAAGCTGAGAGACACGACAAGCGTTAGTGAGTCAGGATTCTCTTCCAGACGAGCTTCACACCATCGTCTCTCATTACAGTCTCTGTGCTCAATTATTCATCAACATCTTCCTGTGCACATTCGTCCTCATACTGCGGTCTCCCCCACCTGGAGAGGACAAGTGTCTCCACCATACAACCAGCACAAGTGTCTCCACCATCCAGAGAGGACAAGTGTCCTCACCATACAACCAGCACAAGTGTCTCTCATCAGGGATAAACACACACCATTCACCATCACTGATGATTTGTGTAAAGCTGCTTTGAGACAATGTCTGTTGTGAAAAGCGCTATACAAATAAACTTGACTTGACTTGACTTGACTTGACATACAACCAGCACAAGTGTCTCCACCATCCAGAGAGGACAAGTGTCTCCACCATACAACCAGCACAAGTGTCTCCACCATCCAGAGAGGACAAGTGTCTCCACCATACAACCAGCACAAGTGTCTCCACCATCCAGAGAGGACAAGTGTCTTCACCATACAACCAACACAAGTGTCTCCACCATACAACCAGCACAAGTGTCTCCACCATCCAGAGAGGACAAGTGTCTCCACCATACAACCAGCACAAGTGTCTCCACCATCCAGAGGGGACAAGTGTCTCCACCATACAACCAGCACAAGTGTCTCCACCATCCAGAGGGGACAAGTGTCTCCACCATACAACCAGCACAAGTGTCTCCACCATCCAGAGAGGACAGGTGTCTCCACCATAGAACCAGCAGAAGTGTCTCCACCATACAACCAGCACAAGTGTGTCCGGTGTCTTCCC
>NC_060901.1:28023506-28049309 GCF_014805685.1 Silurus meridionalis
TGCGTTCAGGTCGCAGTCTCCTCTGGAGGCGTGGGTTGAATCCCACTTCTGACAGATGTCTACCTAGTTGGTCACAATGAACTGAGCCCATGGAGGGGAGACTTGTTGAGTTGATACTGGAAAAACATGAGAGAAAACTATTTAACATGCTGACTCTGTTCGAATTCTACTGTTTGCTTGGATAATGCTCAAGTCTGCTTGTTTGATATTGAAAAATTTTGCCAAAATCTCGACGGATCTAGGCTTTGGACCCGCTGATCAACATCTGCAGAATTAACGGAAGGAGATCTACTGTATTTGACCAAAATTATAAAGTGGCAGCGGTGGGATTCGAACCCACGCTCCAAAGAGACTGGAGCCTTAATCCAGCGCCTTAGACCGCTCGCCACGCTACCAGTAGCGAACGGGAGATGAGACGCCAGCTTGTGGAGGAGATGCTGTCGCAGCCGGCCATAACGCCAGCGGCAAGCACGAAACACGCTTTACAAAGACTTTTGCTCGAGAACAAAGTGATACAAAAACACACAACAGGCTGTGCAGAATTGGTGGTCCATTGCATTGCCCTCTGATTGTCAACAATCATCCACATATAATAACAGGATTTAGACGCAAGTTTTTTGCCACTGTCATTTACCCTGCGAAACAGTCAGAAGTCACTGGACTTTGGAGCAACACAGTGTTTTGACCTACATGGAACTGCACAGTTAATTTGTGAAAAGTAAGGTCCTAGTTTTTATTTATGTTTTGAGATTCATAATTAAACAGTCAATTCAAGACTTTATTCACTGACGTTTTGTGTTGAGTACAAAAGAACTTTGAAGTCCTAAGCTAGTGAGTCGGCTTGTTGCACTCACATCCAAAGTCAAAAGAGCTCAACATAGTCAAAATAACAGAGTACATTCTGAAGATGATTGCTCAACAAAGCGAAGTGAGTCACATGAGAAGATCGCTAAAGAAAGACTTTTAAAGCTGTCTTTTGATCTGAGGAAACCTGCTAGCGGCTGAACAAGACAATAGATGTGTAGAAAACTCTTAGCAAAAGAATACATAGCCAGTAATACATAGAGAGTGATGTCATGAAACTTTCCAACAGTTCTGATATTTTCTTCATGACTCTATTAGCCATCATCTAAAAGTGACAGTAAGTGTTCACTGGATATTTCATCCTGAAAGTCATAGAGCTTGACATAAATAAATCCTGCTCATCATGACTCTAACATGTTTATAAGAAGATTAGAAGCTGTGGACACTATTAAGAATTGTAACAGTGAAAATTTAGTCACATGCCATGGCATACTCAGACAACTCAGTGTTCAAGTCAGGTTGAAAACACATTTATTTAGTCAAGCCTTTGATCAGTAGATTTTTCTTGTGCAAAGGTGCAGATCTGGAGGGAGCATGGATATAGAGTGTTTGGTGAACTGGGATATTTGTATGCTGTCGCCCCCTCACTCTCACACGTTCACTCAGGTTTGTTGACAGTGGTGTGGTGGGTCGTCTCTTATCCCAGAGATCCCTCATATTTGTGTTACCTTCTGGTTCTCCTTTGTGATGCTGCTAGCGAGTCTTGCGAGTCCAAACTGCACAGTGACACTAACTTTCATACAACAATAGGGACACTTAACATTTCATATCCTTCTCTTCCTGTCACCCTCTTCTCCTCTCTCTCTCTCTCTCTCTCTCTCTCTCTCTCTCTCTCGAGTTAAACATGCTCCTGAGGCTCAGTGACCACTGTTCCTGCCCCTCTCTCCCTCGTGGATCTTCCCACTTCATCGCCTGCCTCTGGAAAGTGTTCTCTTCGACTGAGGCCACTCTGTGCAGCTGAGGACGGTTTCTCATCAACACCTTGGGTGGTTCATGAAATTAGTAAGGTACTGAGGATGGATTGGACTGTAGTTAATGTCAACAGTCTGCTACATTGACTCAGGACTATTTGCTTCTGATCATCATCACTGCACCATTGTATATCTGCTACAAATGGACATTCGGTGCAACAGATGAGGATGGGTTCCTCAGAATCTCAAGGTTTCTTCAGCCACTTTTTCCTTGCCACAGTCAGCTTGCTCATCAGAGACAAACTTACATATTCACTTTTAATCACCCATTATCGAAAGCTGCTTTGAAACAATGTTCATTGTTAAAAGCACGAAACAAATAAAAATGAATTGAATTGAATGGCAGAGCACTGCAGTTAACAAAGACGCCAAAGCCACAGAAAAGGCTGTAGAGGAGAAACAACACAGGCTGAAAGGAGAACGCAAGGAAAGGATTGGCAAAAATAACCAAACAGAAGAATGATTTATCCAAATTGGAGGAAAATGAATACAATGTTAATTTAATTAAAGATGAAGAATTGCTATGGTTCGAAAGATGCTTAAGACAGTATGAACGGATTAATGAAGAGTTGTGTGAGTTAATAGATGAAGATGATAAGAAAGCGGATCAAGATGCTTATGAGAACAGATATTCGGAATTTCAGCGTTTTATAGAAGACACAAACAAATGAATTGCAGATGTCCTAAAAGATGAGGAAGATGATATTAGGCCACATGATGTGTGTATCAAAGCTAACTCTGTGGTAAGCCACACTTCAGTACTACTTCTGCAATGCTGAGAATTAAAGCTGAACGTGAAGCACTGTTGGAAAGAGCTGCAGCAATGAAAAAGAGAGAAGCAATAGAACAGGAAGAAATTTGTCTGAGAATTAGAAAACAGCAATTGGAGCTTGAAACTGAGCATGCTGCTTCAGACACCAAACTGAAGGTGAATGAAGAATTTGAAGATGCTCATGAATCTAAATATGATTTATCAGAGCTACCTTTGAACCCCTGATGTGTAGACAAGAAAAACACAATGTAGACGATTATAATCATCATGATCACACTGTTTTTCTACAGATAACCTGCACGAAGTGTTACAGCCTCAAAACGAAGTCACCGAGATGTTCATTAAACAACAGAGTTTGTCTCAACTCCCTCAAAGAGACATATTCACGTTTACAGGAGATCCTCTGACTTACAGATCTTTCATAAGGGCATTCGAGCATGCTATCGACAGTAAAACCAACAGTCATCAGGACCGGCTGTTCTACCTTAAACAGTTCATGAGTGGAGAGCCACTTGATCTCATTCAGAGCTGTGAGCGGAAATATTACAGACATATAAAGAAAGAATGCTTGATAAATCACTATAGTGAAAGGACCATGTCAGCTTACAGCAACAGGTCATATGTATGGACTGTAAAAAATTTTAGATTGTTCATAACATAGTATCTTTGTTTATAAAGATGCTTCATCAAAGAACATTCACGAAGATCAAAGATAAAAGTCACAATAATCCTGTGTCTGATTAGAAAGTGACCAATCTCAAATCATATGTATTTTTTACATGTGCAGATAAACACAGAAAGCACAAAGATAATCAGACTATGTTTTGGATCAAAAGTACAGCGATTTCTGACTGAAGTTCAAAGAAGTTATGTGCCAGAAAGACATTTGTGCTTCAACTATAGCCAAGGACAAGAAAGTGTGCTACATCAGCAGTGTATCTTACTGCAACATTTACTGCAAACAAGTTCAACACAGAGTTCACCATCAAATTTCCTGTACCCTCGTGTACCTGATCACTGAAACACAATTCTAAGACCGATTCAGCTGAAACCAGATTCTGATTCATTCTGATTCTGATTCAGCAAAATTTCTCAATCTGATTGATTCTAAATTTATTTGGCAAAAAAAGTTCTGCTGGAAAATAAAACTTTGGAAATGGAAAATAAACAACTTGTTGCTTCTTTATTTAAAAATTTTTTTTAATAAAAACGTAAAGTTTCTACTTCTCATGAAACAATATCTGTTATTTCTAATATTTCATTTTTGATCACATAATCTAACTGTACCATAATAAGGCAGCCAGAATCCAGCATATAGAGGCTGAGTGAATGTGGTGTGGAGTCTGTGGAGGAGCTTCATCGTATCAGAGACGCTGTAGAAGGACAGAGTTCCTGCACTGTGATCCACATACACTCCTATTCTGGAGGATGATGGAACTTTGAGATCAGTTTTAACTTTGTTGTGCCAGAAATAAACAGAAGAAGAAGAACACTGCAGACTCCAGGACTGATTGTTGCCTCCAAACACACACTCATTACCCCGTCCTTTCCTTCTGATATCTTTATATGAGACTGATATGAACACATTTCTCTCACTTCTCCACTCCACCTCCCAGTAACAGCGTCCACACACACTCTCTTTACTCAACACCTGACAGTAGTTAAATCTCTCTGGATGATCAGAGTACGGCTGCTTTGTCTTTCTGAATGTCACCACTTTGTTCTTCTCAGACAGAATGAGTTTATAATGTACTGTGTTGGGATCCAGAGTCAGATCACAGAAATCTAAACACATGAACAATGGAAATGTTGCTGATGCTGGATCTGTGGTGATCACAAATGCTGAGCTCATAAAACTCGGAGCTACTAACCATATAGACTGTATAAGACTGCAGAAAGAACATCACTTATAATCTTATACTCCAGTAATCATGTTAGTTCTCACTCTCCAGTGTTCTGTATTGTTGAAAGATTTATGATCAAACTCTTGATGTCACCCAGATGAGGATGGGTTCCCCTTTTGAGTCTGGTTCCTCTCAAGGTTTCTTCCTCATAACATCTAAGGGAGTTTTTCCTTGCCACAGTCGCCACGGCTGCTCATCAGGGATAAATACACACTATTCACCTTCACTGTTGATTTGTGTAAAGCTGCTTTGAGACAATGTCTGTTGTGAAAAGCGCTATACAAATAAACTTGACTTGAAATGTGTCAGATATTAAAAATATATTAAAACATGTACTGAAGATGGAGAGTGAGTGTGTGTGTGTGTGTGTGTGTGTGTGTGTGTGTGTGTGTGTGTGTGTGTGTGTGTGTGTGTGTGTGTGTGTGTGTGTGTGTGTGTGTGTGTGTGTGTTACACGTACAGTACAGAAAATCTTCTCTGCTCTTTGGTTCTGAGGGTAAAATCATCTGAACTGCTGCAGCTGTGGAGAAACAGGAGACATATTTTGATGAAGGAAATGAGCTGCTTTGGTAATTAATCACTACTGAATAAATGTTATGAATGAATGATGTTGTTTATGTGACTTATGAACTCTGTCACTCTCTTTGTAAGAAAGGAGGAATAAATGTATGTGTGTCCTTTATTAATAGTTGAGTAGCTGAAAACACTATAAATACAGGAGTAATAAGTGTAACTGCATCTAATGATCATTCCAGTGGAGAAGAACAATAACAGTAAGTTCATATAATCATATAAAATCATTATTGTGTGTTTTGGGAAATGTTTCTGTCTCTCGTCATCATGCTGCAGAGAAAGTAAAGATTCCCAGCAGGACAATTTCTCTCACCATGTTCATGAATTATGATGAATTTCTCCTGGCAGAGTTCCTCAAATCTCTTTTCAGATCAGAGACTGATTTCCTCACTCTATCAAATGAGAGATGTTGATGGACAGTGATGCTGGGTGAGTCCTCACATCCAGAAGATACACTGAGAGACTGGAAACTCTACAGAGAATGAAAACATCATGGAGAAGGAGAAAGGTGGAGAAATATACATGTGACTATATAGACTATATACACTTTGTGTTACCTGGAGGAAATGGAGGTGATCGTGTGTGTGTGAAAGCTGCTCCAGCTCAGTGATTCTCCTCTGAAGATCAGAAATCTCCTGCTCCAGTTGCTCCAGGAGTCGTTCAGCTCGACTCAGTTCAGCCTTCTCCTGATCTCTGATCAGCTCCGTCACCTCCGAGCGCTTTTTCTCCATGGAGCTGATCATCTCAGTAAAGATCTTCTCACTGTCATCTACTGCTGTCTGTGCACTGAGCTGTTAGGACACACACACACACACACACACACACACACACACACACACACACACACACACACACACACACACACACACAGCAGGAGATCCCTGGTTGTTTAGATGAATGAAGTTTGTGAGACAGTTTGCAGGGTTTATTTTGCCTCTGAAGCAACTCTGTTCATGTAATGGTTAATGTTTATGAACTCTGTCATTGAGCTCCTCCTCTTTTCTCTCTCTCACATGCACAACACCAAGAAGTGACTTTCAGTTAGGGGGAAAAGAAACTCCAGTCTTTCTCTCTCTCTTTCTCACTCTGTTTTCCTCAGAAACTTTTCAGATCACAAAGAAAATGGCAGAGGCCAGTATTTCAGTAGATCAGTTTTCAGTGGATCAGTTCAGTTGTCCAGTGTGTCTGGATCTCCTGAAGGATCCAGTGACTACCCCGTGTGGTCACAGTTTCTGTAAGGTGTGTATTAATGACTGCTGGGATCAGGAGGATCAGAAGGGGGTCTACAGCTGTCCTCAGTGCAGACACACGTTCACTCCAAGGCCTGTTCTACACAGAAACAACATGCTGGCTGAAGTGGTGGAGAAACTGAAGAAGACTGAAGTCCAGCTGCTTCTCCTGCTCACTGTTACGCTGGACCTGAGATGTGGAATGTGATTTCTGTAGCGGAGGAAACACAAAGCCGTCAAGTCGTGTCTGATGTGTCTGGCCTCCTTTTGTGAAACTCATCTGAAACCTCATTATGATGTTTCTGGTCTGAAGAAACACACATTAATCGAAGCGTCTGGAAATCTACAAGAGAAGATCTGCTCTGAGCATGATGAATTGTTGAAGATCTACTGTCGTACCGACCAAAGCTTCATCTGTTATCTGTGTGTGACGGATGAACACAGAAGCCACGACACCGTCTCAGTTAAAGCCTACAGAACTGAACAACAGGTGAGAAATGCAGGTCTGATATATTCAGTCTGTTCATAGAAATTACATTATTCATCTAAAATCACAAACACTGCATGTTTCTAATCCTGTCCATCGTCGTCACTCCCAATGAAAATCTCAGCATCTTCAGCTCTGCTACCTCCAGCTCCACCTCCTGTCTTTTACTCAATGCCACTGTCTCTAAACCATACAACATAGCAGGTCTCACCACAGTCTTTATCATCTCATACACCATCAACTATAATATGTATATATATCAGAGATCAGGAGAAGGCTGAACTGAGTGGAGCTGAACGACTCCTGGAGCAACTGGAGCAGGAGATTTCTGATCTTCAGAGGAGAATCACTGAGCTGGAGCAGCTTTCACACACACACGATCACATCCATTTCCTCCAGGAAATAAAGGTACATTACATCCACATTTCCAGGAGGAATATGAAGGTTACAGGTTCATTGGATGTTTCTTAGACTTCAAGAATCCCCATAATTTTAGATTCTAGAAAGAATCTGTTATAAGATTCTATATAAAACTTTACAATTATTGCATTCCTTCACTTCATTTTATTTCTAATTGCTGTATGCAGGTTTTAGTCTCCAGACATCAGAGTCCCAAAACCGACAGACCAAATGTTCCAGCTGATGTGTGTGAAGATTCACTCAGCATCAATGTCAATATCTCATTTGATGCAGTGAGGAAATCTCTCTCTGAGCTGAAAAAGAGACTTGAGGAATTCTGCCAGGAGGAATTGATCAAAATCCGTGAACATGGTAAGAGGATCCGTTCCTGATAAAGTGCATCATGTGATCTACACACATTTCTGATCCACACACAAGCAATGATTTACACAAATGTCTTTTTTTTTTGTAAAATCAATCCATTTTATTTCTTTATTTACAGCTGAGAACATTCAGATTTTACTCTCAGAACCAACAAGCAGGAACGAGTTTCTGAAATGTATGTGTACAACACACACACACACACACACACACACACACACACACACACACACACACTACATAAATATTCTGTGATTAATATCTGATGTTCCTGTTGTTCTTGTGTTTAGATTTCTGTGATCTGACTCTGGATCCCAACACAGTATATTATTACCTCATTCTGTCTGAGAAGAACAAAGTGGTGACATGCAGTGAGACAAAGCAGCCGTACTCTGATCATCCAGAGAGATTTAACTTCTACAGACAGGTGTTGAGTAAAGAGAGTGTGTGTGGACGCTGTTACTGGGAGGTGGAGAGGAGCAGTGATGGTTATGTGTTAATATCAGTCTCATATAAAGATATCAGAAGGAAAGGAGGGGGTGATGAGTGTTGGTTTGGACGCAACAATCAGTCCTGGAGTCTGGAATGTTCTTCTTCTTCTGTTAATTTCTGGCACAACAACGTTAAAACTGATCTCAAAGTTCCATCATCCTCCAGAATAGGAGTGTATGTGGATCACAGTGCAGGAACTCTGTCCTTCTACAGCGTCTCTGATACGATGAAGCTCCTCCACAGCCTCCACACCACATTCACTCAGACTCTATACGCTGGATTCTGCTTTCTCATGTGTAAACCAGGATCAACTGTGAGGTTTTGCAGTCCAAAAGAATAATAGTTGGTGTTTTATGGTCTGTAATTTGGAGCTGAAAGAAACATGTGCTAGGAAATAAATAAAAAAGTGATTTGTTTGTATCATTGTAAAAATCAGATTTAAAAATGATAATTATGTTTTGGTAAAATATATAAATCTATTTTACTCCTTAAAATGTCTATGTACGTGGTGGTGTTTAAAAAAGGATCGAGACGAACTGTATTGTAGTTCTGTCTTTTTTGCTGAATGTCCTCCCTGAGACGCCTTAAACCTGCAGTAGAACTCGTTATTCATGGTCTGATCACTTAATTACTGAACTGGAATTGAGTTGGGGATTTGGTCAGGATTAATGGTGTCCTCAATGTGGAGAAATACAGTCAGATAGCAAACATGCTGTATTGCCAATGTCATTAAGAAATTTCTTCAACGTAGAAAAGAACAAGGAGTCCTGGAAGTGATTTGGGTGGGTTTGGGCCCCACAGTGTCCTGATCTCAATGTCATAGAGTCCTTCTTGGATTACATGAAGAGATAGAAGGATTTGACCTCTATAGAAGATCCAAGAATGTTTGTAAGAACCTACCTGGCGAGTTCCTTCAATAACCTTGTGTAAGTGGACCTAGAAGAATTGATGCTTATTTTGTTGGTTTTCTTTTCTTTTGATTTATTGACAAAAATAAAAAAATTCGTAAAAACCTTTTTTTAAAGCATTCTGACTTTGCAGTATTTTCTTACGTCTACCTAAAACTTTTGCACAATGCCGTATATTTATTGTTTCTGTAAACATAAATAAAAAAATAACCATCATCATCATCGGAATTCACAGACACCTGTAAATACAAGTACCCACAATGCAATGCGTTTGCTTGTACTTTAGCTGTAAAATTGGTGTTGGGGTTTTTTCTGGAAGATTGAGCAATATTGATGGTTTAACACTGATTAAAAATGTCGAAGTTTTGAGCTCATATAAAAAAGTCGGTGTGTCACGATGTGGAGATAAAACGATGAATGAGTTCATCAGTGCATGTAATGTAATGAACATTTTCACTGTGAGGTGACGTAGTAAATTCCAAACAACAAAACCATCCATACGTCAATTCATTTTGTAAATTGAAGAAAAGCCCAAATAATAATGAATTATAATTTACTGTGTTGGGATCCAGAGTCAGATCACAGAAATCTAAACACATGAACATTAGGAACATTAGATATTAATCACAGGATATATTTATGTGAAGTGTGTGTGTGTGTGTGTGTGTGTGTGTGTGTGTGTGTGTGTGTGTGTGTGTGTGTGTGGTAGTGGAAACTGCCATTTGGTTCTGAGAGGAAAATCTGATTGTTCTCAGCAGTGTAGACAAATAAAATGGTTAGATTTTAAACCCAAAACAAATCTGACATTTGAGTCCACTAGAGGGCAGAGTTTCTCAGCTCTAAAACAAACCCATTTCCATCAGAAGTTCCCCTTCAGGAACTAGAGCTGCGTCAAAACGCTATGGGGGAATACCCCTGCGTGACCGCGCTCTGAACCACGTGTGTAATCTGACCAATAGGCTTTTGGGACGTGACGTCATCAGCGGGCGACGTCGCGTAAACAGGAAGCTACAAATGGCTGCGAGATAGACCAGACGCTAGCTTTCAGCTCATTCAGGTAAGCGCTGT
Organism: Silurus meridionalis; assembly: GCF_014805685.1. NCBI lineage: Eukaryota > Metazoa > Chordata > Actinopteri > Siluriformes > Siluridae > Silurus > Silurus meridionalis. Next base: position 28,033,554 of record NC_060901.1, read on the forward strand.
TTCGCTGTGTTTTTTCTGATCGAGTGATGGCTGGCAGACAGAGTTTCCGTAAGTGCGTTCATCCGTGTTCGCGTTTCATTACCGGTAAGGATTCGCATGATCGGTGCATTGTTTGCTTGGGAGCGGAGCATGCACAGTCGGCTCTCGAGGGAGTCGATTGCTCGCATTGTAGCCGCATGGCTATGCGCTCGCTCCCGGAGAGCGCTCTTTGAGAAGAGCTCTCTCCCTCGTGGCTCCGGGTCCCGCTCTCGCCGAGGCGAAGTTGCGCCGGCGCTCGTGTGGTTTGCAGGCCGATTTAGCAGCGCGGTTGGAGTCGGATGAGTCCGCTTCAGCTTCGTCGGCTGAATTGAGCTTCGGCTCTATCGGAGAAGCAGGCCCGATTTTTCCCCGATCTGCACGCCGAGGTGTCCAATTTCTGGGAAACCCCGTACTCAGTGCGTACTTCGTTTCACCACTCCTCGCTCTACGCGAATGTGGTTGGGGCTAAGGCGTACGGCTATGGGGCGATGCCGCGTGTTGAAGAGATGCTAGCCAACTATCTCTCTCCTAGCGTGGCATCGTCGCTAAAGGCTCCGGTGTTTCCTACTAAACCGCTACATGCTACATCGGCTTTAGTGGGGAAGGTTTACGCGGCAGCAGGTCAGGCTGCGGGATGTCTCCACACCATGGGTGTGTTACAGGCGTACCAGGCTGACCTGCTACGTGATTTGGATGAGGGACTTAGCTCCGGGGCCACTGACATTGTGGAGTTACGTCACGCTGCCGACTTAACCCTTCGGGCCACGAAACACACGGCGCGGGCCGTTGTTCGGTCCATGGTGGCCCTGGTGGCCACAGAAAGGCATCTGTGGCTCACCTTGTCTGACCTCCCGGACAAGGATAGAGCTGTGCTCTTGAACGCACCGATGGCTCCTCCTGGCCTGTTTGGTGACGCTGTAACAGCGTTTGTGAACAGGTTTCAGAAGTCTAAGAAGCAGTCGGCTGCGTTTCATCAGTACCTCACTCGCCGATCTCGTGGGGCTGGTCGGCGGCAGCCCCAGCCCGTCCTTCGGGGTCCCGAGGGCCTGAGGTCACTCGCCTCCAGCAAATGGGCTGTGGTGCGGAGATCCTGACGATCTCTCGTCCATCCCCCGCACCGCCCCCTCGCCACCGCCACCTCACATCCTGTGGCAGAGTCAACGGCCCGGCCTCCTGGCGATGCGGGTCAGGGACGGGCACCGTAGCATGAGGTGTACACCGCCCCTTCGACCGAAGATCGTCAGGATCTGCACACCACAGCCCGTTTGCTGGAGGCGAGGGTGACCTCAGGTCAGCCTGCTCCTTTTTGGGCCCAGAGCGACGCTTCGGACCTTTAGGTCCTGCCCGCGGAGATCGGGTGGCGACGCTCTGTTTCTGGGCTTTGCGGTGACGCAAAGGACCGGGGTGTCGAGGCAGGGACCGAGGCCTGGGGAATGGCGTCACCACCGCCAAGGTGGTAAAGCTCATGTGGCGGAGGTTTTACAGAGCCCAAGTGGATCTTTTTGCGACCCAGGAGACCTCGCACTGTCCCCTCTGGTTCTCTCTCTCTCGCCCAGCCCCATTAGGGCTGGATGCCATGGTGCAGTCGTGACCGAGGCTACGCCTGTACGCCTTTCCCCCGATCGCTCTGCTCCCTGGAGTTCTGGAGAGAGTTTGCCGGGATGGAGTCGGTCTCCTCCTGGTAGCGCCTCGATGGCCGAGCAAACCGTGGTTTGCAGATCTTGTGTCCATACTCGAGGGCCCTTCATGGGAGATTCCTCCAAGGGGGGATCTTCTCTCGCAGGCGGGCGAAACCCTGGTTCACCCCCGCCCGGAGTTGTGGAAGCTGTGGCTGTGGCCCCTGAGGGGGCACAGTTCGTAGCGGCCGGTCTCTCCACCGAGGTGGTGGAGACCCTCCTCCACTCCAGAGCTTCATCCACGAGGATGAACGCCGCACGATGGTGACTGTTCACGTCCTGGTGCGAGCACCATGGCCTGGATCCTGTCAACTGCCCGGTTGGTTCAGTTCTGGAGTTCCTACAGGAACAGTTTGCCGCAGGGTTATCCCCTTCGACCCTGAAGGTTTACGTGTCCGCCATCGCGGCATATGGCTCCCCGCCTGCGGGACAGTCGTTGGGTAGACACCCACTAGTGACACGTTTCCTCCGCGGCACCCAGAGGCTGAGGCCCGGGATGCGACCCAGAGTGCCTGTCTGGGATCTGGCGGTTGTGCTGGCGGCTCTATCTGAGCCCCCCTTTGAGCCGTTAGCCGATGTGGCCCTTAGGTTTCTGTCGATTAAGACCACCTTCCTTCTGGCAATTTCCTCCCTGAAGAGGATCGGGATCTGCAGGCTCTGTCCATGGCCCTGCCTCGCCTGAGTTTGCCCTGGCATGGCCAGGGTGTTTCTCTATCCGAAACCTGGGTACGTGCCTAAGATGCCTTTGGCTCCCTCACGTCCTGTCGTGATGCAGGCATTCTGCCCTCCTCCGTTTACTGCCCCTGACCAGGAGCGACAGCACCGACTGTGTCCAGTGCGAGCGCTGGATGCTTACCTCCGCAGGACGAGTCCTTGGAGAAAGTCGGAGCAGCTGCTAGTCTGCTATGGCCCTAATAGGAAAGGTTTCCCGGCCAATAAGCAGACTTTGAGCAGATGGGTTGTGGATGCGATTGTGTCGGCTCACGAGTCCTCTGGCCTCCCCGCACCGCTCGGAGTTCGAGCTCACTCCACCCGCAGTGTGGCGGCCTCTACAGCCTGGTCCGCTGGAGTCCCACTCCAGGACATCTGTGACGCAGCGGGTTGGTCCACCCCGCTGACCTTTGTCAGGTTCTATGACCTTGACCTCAGAGCCACCCCGGGCTCCTCTGTCCTGCGTGCTGGTGCAGAGGCCCTCACTCTCTAGGCAGGGTCTGGTCAGTGTGGCGTGATTGGACACTCGTTCCCATAGCGTTTCGCCGCAGCTAGAGTTCCTGAAGGGGAATGTCCCTAGGTTACAAACGTAACCCTAGTTCCCAGAGGGAACGAGATGCTGCGTCTCCGTGCCACACTCCCTGCATCCCTGCGGCGCTTACCTACTCTCGCAGGAGCTAGCATCTGGTCCATCTCGCAGCCATTTCTAGCTTCCTGTTTACGCGACACCGCCCGCTGATGACGTCACATCCCAAACGCCTATTGGTCAGATTACACACGTGGTTTAGAGCGCGGTCATGCAGGGGCGTTCCCATAGCGTTTCGACGCAGCGTCTCGTTCCCTCTGGGAACTAGGGTTACGGTCGTAACCTAGAGTCGTTCATCGTTAACTGTGCTGTGATTTGGTGCTCAGGAATGAAGACCATGTCAGACCCCATGTCCGAGTAAAGATAACAATTAAGTGGCTCAAAACTCAAATTACTTTTAGCTATTCACTAATTAATTACCAATAAGATTCAAAACTTTAAATAATACATAAACAAATTAAATGAAGACATCTTCCAGTCATGAATGAGAAGGAGCAAATCAGATTTATTGCAGTCACCTCAGGCCCGTCCCATAGAGCTCTCGGGAGAGAACCATCCTGACAGCAATGGCACCCGTCAGCTTTCACATGCGAGTGCGAATTTGATATAAACAATCCTTACTTTTTATATCTCACACCTAGTGACATTTACATATTTTGTCTAATATCTCCTCCCTCACAATTTACATCATTCAATACATTCATACAATCATTTTACGCGGCTTTGCATATCCCACCTTTTGTTTACGTGTTTTCACACATTTCCAGAAGGCCTCAATCACCTCCATACGATTCTAATTTACAAAAAAAAAATCTCTTGATAGTGACCTTGTCTTAAAAAAAACCCTGACTGTGCACTTTGTACACAACAATGCAACAGATCATCCACCTCAATATTCACACCTTTTCTTAAAATCTTGTCTTGGTTTTTATTCCTATGTCTGCAAATCATCCTTTGTTTACTTTTGTGTAGACTTGTTATAGAATCGTGTTAGGTTTTTTACTAGTTTTACAAACATGGGCTTTAGTTTTAACACACCAGCACTTTTCTCCAAATGCTTTTCCTATTTTTCGTAGCTCTCGTCCTTTACTTATGTTTTTTCTTAAAATCTTCTTAAAATATATTTCTTATGCCATAATACTTCTTTATAGAACATTTCCTGTCTTGCTCTCATCCTGCCTGTATCTTAAGCTCATGCTCTCATAGAAACATCTTACTTCCTGTGTGCTTTGTACCTCTTATACAAATTCTTGCATGTGTGTTGTGCCTATTAACCTATTTCTCTTCTCATTTTCTATATTTTGATATATTTTGATATGATTTTTCCACATAAGTTTCTACTTGTGTTTTGAATATATGTGCATATGCTGTTTGAGTATAGTTAAGGCATGTTGCCTGCATGCTGCGTGCTTATTTGACTATTTTTATTTGACGTAATATTTTCCTATCTTTTCCTTTGCCTGGTGTACGTGGTCACCACTTTCTACAGGCCATGGCATATATCTGTTTTCTGGAGTGACTATCGATCCTCATATGCGTCTCTATTTTCCACCTCGAACATCTCTTCCGGTTTATACTCATGGCGCCTCTACATTTTTCCCCTTATTTTTTGAAAACTGCAGGTTTTTCTAATCCCTAACCAAATCCATCAGCCGTATCTGCTCACTGGCCTTTATAACATGTATTACATTTACAAGCATTGTGATGATATAATGTATGCTAAACTTTATATGTGATAAACTTTACTCTAAAGCATGATTATTGATTTTGTCTGAACTCTCTTTCTACACCGAGTTCTCTGTGAAGCTGAGTATTATACTCTATTAATGCTGAGTCATGGTTTTATGTATTAAGCTTGGGTTTAAACTAATATAAGCGATGTTATATGTTATCTGAAGCATATTGCTAAATGATATTATATATTACTAGATTTTACTACTGATAGCTGAAGCTGACCTCAGCTAAATTACATGGGTGAACTTTATGCACCCTATTGTGCAAGATGAGTCAAGAGTTCATGTGGTCTCTCCGTTTTTTCCGCATAACCGAGGTGTTTAACCACATAGGCAGCAGATGTGTATCAATATCTTTGTCTGTCATTTACTGAAATTTTCTGCTATGTTCTATACATGACTTCTGACTGAATTTTGCACAGTGCACGAGATGCACCTGCACTCACCAACCCTATTAAACCCGCCTTCTCTACTATTATTGCTGTTATTATTATTATTTATTATATTTATTATCATTATATTATAAACCGAAGGATTTATGTACATAACCAGTGCTAATGGAAGAGTTTATTATTTTTAAAACAGGTTCAATTACCTCTGGAATGATCTGTTTGAGGAAACTTGTAGGCAGGGGATGGAGAATGCAGGTTGATGATTGTGATGAGGAAATAAAGGAAATTAAGTCATTCTCATGAATAGGAGTAAAACTTTGTCATTAAATGTCTGTTATAATTACACTGCTGTCTACAGGGTTTTTTTATAAAAGAATTTGGATTTATATTAATCGTTTGGATTTCTTGCCTGAAAAAAATCTGGAATATCAGGAATATGCTTGTTATTTTCTATGATGGTGGAGAAATATTCTGATCTAGCAGCACTAAGAGATTTTCTATCATTTAGGAGGCTCAACATTCATGTCAAGGATCATCACCTGGGACGAAACTTTGGTTTATGAATACGACCCTGAGACGAAGCAACAGTCTTGACAGTTGAAGAGACCGTCATCTCCATGACCAAAAAAGATCAGGCAGATCTGCAGCTCAACCAAGTGGATGCTCATCATCTTTTTCAACATTCGCAGCATTGTGCAGCAAGAATCCTTCCCCCAGTGGCCAGACCATGAATAGCGAGTTCTACTGCAGGTTTTAAGGCGTCTCAGAGAGGACATTCACCAAAAAAGACAGAACTACAATACAGTTCGTCTCTATCCTTTTTTAAATACCACCACGTACATAGACATTTTAAGGTGTAAAATAGATTTATATATTTTACCAAAGCATAATTATCATTTTTAAATCTGATTTTTACAATGATACAAACAAATCACTTTTTTTATTTATTTCCTAGCACATGTTTCTTTCAGCTCCAAATTGCAGACCATAAAACACCAACTATTTTTCTTTTGGACTGCACAACCTCATAGATGATCCTGGTTTCGACAAGAAAAAGCTGAATCCAGCGTATAGAGGCTGAGTGAATGTGGTGTGGAGTCTGTGGAGGAGCTTCATCGTATCAGAGACGCTGTAGAAGGACAGAGTTCCTGCACTGTGATCCACATACACTCCTATTCTGGAGGATGATGGAACTTTGAGATCAGTTTTAACGTTGTTGTGCCAGAAATTAACAGAAGAAGAAGAACATTCCAGACTCCAGGACTGATTGTTGCCTCCAAACACACACTCGTTACCAAATCCTTTCCTTCTGATGTCTTTATATGAGACTGATATTAACACATTACCATCACTGCTCCACTCCACCTCCCAGTAACAGCGTCCACACACACTCTCTTTACTCAACACCTGGCTGAAGTATTTAAATCTCTCTGGATGATCAGAGTACGGCTGCTTTGTCTCACTGCGTGTCACCACTTTGTTCTTCTCAGACAGAATGAGGTAATAATTTACTGTGTTGGGATCCAGAGTCAGATCACAGAAATCTAAACACATGAACAACAGGAACATCAGATATTAATCACAGAATATTTATGTAAAGTGTGTGTGTGTGTGTGTGTGTGTGTGTGTGTGTGTGTGTGTGTGTGTGTGTTGTACACATACATTTCAGAAACTCGTCCCTGCTTGTTGGTTCTGAGAGTAAAATCTGAATGTTCTCAGCTGTAAATAAAGAAATAAAATGGATTGATTTTACAAAAAAAAAGACATTTGTGTAAATCATTGCTTGTGTGTGGATCAGAAATGTGTGTAGATCACATGATGCACTTTATCAGGAACGGATCCTCTTACCATGTTCACGGATTTTGATCAATTCCTCCTGGCAGAATTCCTCAAGTCTCTTTTTCAGGTCAGAGAGATTTCCTCACTGCATCAAATGAGATATTGACATTGATGCTGAGTGAATCTTCACACACATCAGCTGGAACATTTGGTCTGTCGGTTTTGGGACTCTGATGTCTGGAGGCTAAAACCTGCATACAGCAATTAGAAATAAAATGAAGTGAAGGAATGCAATAATTGTAAAGTTTTATATAGAATCTTATAACAGATTCTTTCTAGAATCTAAAATTATGGGGATTCTTGAAGTCTAAGAAACATCCAATGAACCTGTAACCTTCATATTCCTCCTGGAAATGTGGATGTAATGTACCTTTATTTCCTGGAGGAAATGGATGTGATCGTGTGTGTGAAAGCTGCTCCAGCTCAGTGATTCTCCTCTGAAGATCAGAAATCTCCTGCTCCAGTTGCTCCAGGAGTCGTTCAGCTCGACTCAGTTCAGCCTTCTCCTGATCTCTGATCAGCTCCGTCACCTCCGAGCGCTTTTTCTCCATGGAGCTGATCATCTCAGTAAAGATCTTCTCACTGTCATCTACTGCTGTCTGTGCACTGAGCTGTTAGGACACACACACACACACACACACACACACACACACACACACACACACACTCTTACTGGGACTCTAAATGACTCGATGTCCATGTTGTGTGTGTTTCTAGGAGCAGCTCCGTCTCTGCTCACTGCTCACCTTTATAATGTTCACAGCCTGTTTCAGCTCCTGCACCTTCTTCTGCTTCTCCTGGATTCTCTGCTGGAATTTCATCTGCTCCTCCTTCAGCTCAGTCTGAGGACAAATAAAATACATATTATAGTTGATGGTGTATGAGATGATAAAGACTGTGGTGAGACCTGAGATGTTGTATGGTTTAGAGACAGTGGCATTGAGTAAAAGACAGGAGGTGGAGCTGGAGGTAGCAGAGCTGAAGATGCTGAGATTTTCATTGGGAGTGACGACGATGGACAGGATTAGAAACAAGCAGCTTATTGAAGAGTAAAAGACTGGATGTTGGTGTTTAAATGTTCAGCACTGTGAGCTAAATGTGTAAATGAACGACAGATTAAAAAGTGAACGATTCGACACTGTAAAGGTGTAAAATGAGGTTCAGATGGTTGTTGGTTGAATTGTTCACTGACTCCTCTGAACTGATACGGAGACTTTTATTTTACACTTCTTTACTAACAAACACATTCAGTAAAGCAGGAGAGTTTCCAGATTTTCATTCCAACAAATCAGGAGCCAGAACTGATCAAACTCATCAGACTGAGAGAAAATGATTGAATAAGTGGAATAAAAGTTTGTGATTTCAGATGAATAATGTAATTTCAATGAACAGACTGAATATATCAGACCTGCATTTCTCACCTGTTGTTCAGTTCTGTAGGCTTTAACTGAGACGGTGTCGTGGCTTCTGTGTTCATCCGTCACACACAGATAACAGATGAAGCTTTGGTCGGTACGACAGTAGATCTCCAGGACTTTATCATGCTCAGAGCAGATCTTCTCTTGTAGATTTCCAGACGCTTTGATTAATGTGTGTTTTTTCAGACCAGGAACTTCATAATGAGGTTTCAGATGAGTTTCACAAAAGGAGGCCAGACACATCAGACACGACTTGACGGCTTTGTGTTTCCTCCTGCTACAGAAATCACATTCCACATCTCCAGGTCCAGCGTAACAGTGAGCAGGAGAAGCAGCTCGGACTTCAGTCTTCTTCAGTTTCTCCACCACTTCAGCCAGCATGTTGTTTCTGTGTAGAACAGGCCTTGGAGTGAACGTGTGTCTGCACTGAGGACAGCTGTAGACCCCCTTCTGATCCTCCTGATCCCAGCAGTCATTAATACACACCTTACAGAAACTGTGACCACACGGGGTAGCCACTGGATTCTTCAGGAGATCCAGACACACTGGACAGCTGAACTGATCCTGATCTACTGAAATACTGGCCTCTGCCATTTTCTGCACTTTACACACTGAGGAAAAAAGAGACAGAAAGAGAGAGAGAAAGACTGGAGTTTAGTTTTCTCCTAACTGAAAGTCACTTCCTGGTGTTGTGCATGTGAGAGAGAGAAAAGAGGAGGTCATAAACATTGGTTAATGTTCATAAACATTAACCATTTCATGAACAGAGTTGCTTCTGAGTCAAAATAAACCCTGCAAACTGTCTCACAAACTTCCTTCATCTAAACAACCAGGGATCTCCTGCTGTGTGTGTGTGTGTGTGTGTGTTGCTGTATAACAGTGAAAATGAGGATATATATATATATATATATATATATATATATATTAACACATACATGTACACCCTTATACACCCTTATGGATCTTGACTATATGGTTCATCGACATCTGGCCATAACACTGGTATGTGCTTTGTGAACACACCACATTTAGTCTCAATTTGCTCTTATAATAAGCTCCATTCTGTAGAGAAGATGTTCCACTAGATTTTGTGGAGATTTTCAGATCTTTAAAGAAGTAGATGCCGACCCCGCAAACATCCCGACCCATCTAGAGACGTACCAGTGCCAATTGGATCCCACTTCATGAGGAGTTTGGACACTGGACCTCCTTGAGTGTTTAAAGGCTCTGCCTTGGAGAATCTCGTGTTGCTCAGTAGCTCCTAGTTTTATACCACAAATGACTGTAAAAGACTGTAGAAAGAACATAACTAATAATCTTACACTCCAGTGCTCATGTTAGTTCTCACTCTCCAGTGTTCTGTATTGATTAAAGACTATAATCACACTTTTGATGTCACCCAAATGAGGATGAGGTTCCCCTTTTGAGTCTGGTTCCTCTCAAGGTTTCACCATGGCTGCTCATCAAGGATAAATACACATCATTCACCGTAACTCTTAAAATTCTGTAAAGTTCTGTAAAGCTGCTTTAATATACACACAAATAAAACATAATTTTACCATTATATAAATGAATTGTCTACATTAAAATAAATGTGTTGCCTCCATTTCGGTCACATTTGCTATGGAAATTGATGGTTCTGTGTGGACAAGAAGGAAATATTACCCAAAGAAATGAAAAAAAAAATGGTGAAAATTCGGTTCAGAACCTTTTTCGCTTGCAGCGGAAGCTTTTCAGCTATAGGAGGTGTATTTTATCGATAAAATGAAGATAAACTGAGATACAGGACCAGATTGGGATGAGTCCATCACTGTCATTTTAGTGTCAGTGTGTGTGTGGGCCGGGACTCGATGGCTGTCTGGGTGTCCAGATTGTTGTTGGAGAGACGGTCGGAGCTTGTAATTTAATCACGCCGGTATTGGATTGCAGAGCAATGTTTTATTTCGTTCCAGCTCAAAGTGTCTTAAAATACAACATGCCTAATATGCTAATTGTGACGTAAATGATGTTTTAAAAATATCGGTAGAACTCAATTTTATTGTTGATCAGCATCATTACATTCAGCAGAAATATCATTGATTAAGGAATGCTTATAAAATATCTATTTCTTTCATTTTATATTTAAAAAAATAACGTTTTTGAATCATTTTATATTTTAAAAGTCACATAATTCTGATTATAGATAAACTGTAGTAATAAAAATGTAGTATTCAAAACAGCTATTTGAAAGGTGTGAAGCCCTGCCCACTTCACAATCATATCACATCGTGTATTTCCTGAAATTCCCCGATTCCTTTTGGGGTTTTTTTGGTACAAGACTTCTAATCACATTTGATTCTCTTGGATATTGTTTTTCTTTTTTTCTTTAGCAGTAGTTTTTCCTCAAAGTTATATTTCGCTCATTCAGAAACTTAAACCTGTAAAAAAAATTAATTCCAGAATAGAATTAAAAGTTTATTTCTGAACTTTTCTGAATATTCTCTGAAATGTTGATCATCCAAAACTAAATCGCATAAAACTGATTTTTTATAACAAATTGTATTTTCTTGGTAAAAGAGCAACATCACCATGAACCAATTTATATTTAAGTCTCCATGAGGGTTTTAGGGGGTTGGGGTCTGTGGTCTGAGGGTGTGTGTGTGTGTGTGTGTGTGTGTGTTTGCTCATATACTTGTTTATTTTTGTTGATTTTCCTATCATGTTTTTAAATGAATGAAATAAATGTGACTGTGTTTTTTTTTACATTTTCTTTTATCCTCCATGCAGTTTTTGTTTATAACAGAATGGTGAACAAACATGACATAAAATAATGTACGTTTTACAATACAGTACAGATTTTTTGCATTTACAACATTTGGCACATAATCCTGAATATATGCAAATTTACAGTTGGAAAATGAATTCAACATGGAATCCTTCGCATATCCTTTGGGATCCTTCATCTCTTGTGTTTAAGTTCCGTCAAAAAGTATATATTTTAACATCGGATTGCGTTTCCAAATTCTCTCTTCTCCGATAGCTGTGTGTACAATTAAAAGCTTAACATCTCTTTTGAACTTTCAGACTTTTCCTCATGATGTCCAGCTTTTTTTGAAAAGTCACTCTTCTGAAAGTCCTTGTAAATTTCTCTGCGACCAAATGAATTTCTCCTCTGTCAGCTGTTGTGGAATGAAAAAAAAAACAGCTCTTAAAGCCACATTATTTAGTCAAAGGACATAAAATGCCAATGTTATTATACGCCTGTTTGATGGCCCCCGGTGTCCCCAACTTGAAATCTGATTGGTTAAAACAACAGCTTCAAGCAACATGTACTTAATTGATACTGAAGTCTCACGCAGGTTCCTTTGACCACATTAACACATGATGTCATGGCTGAAATCTGATTGGTTGGAAACTTTAACCAAAACGTACTCACACGTGAGAGAAACGCTATTAAAAACTATTGGAAATAATTGAATACATACTCATGGACAAAAATATATTAAAACTTACATCAGTGATTCTGATCGAGTTTAAACCAGAACAGAAGGCCTTGTTGGCCCTAATGGCCTTCCACTAGTAAAATATATACCAAATAAGGTAATATTTTTATTTCATGTTTTGCACTTTGTTTACTCACTGATATAAAAATCTCTGGTCATGTGACCAAATATCTTACATATAACCATGTTCGCATGATGGCAGAACATAATATGACTCTTACTATTTTGTGTTGTAGGTAGGTGTTTATAAATAGGTTCGGTGTGGCTTCAGGGGTGAAAGATGGCAGCAGCTGCCCCCCGAAATAAGCCTCGCTGCCCATATCTGTATCTTTTTAAAGGTTCATTACTTTGCTTCTGTGTTCCTGTGTTCCACCCAGTCGTTGCATTTGAGATATGTGATATCACTCACACACACACACACACCTCTAACAGTAGATTATTAACTATAGCTCAGTGCGGGGGTATAAACAGTTACACGTTTACAGACTGTATGGGTTTGTGTTTCCAAATTACACCAGGCGTCCATTCAACACGAAGCCATATTTGGTGCCTTGACCATATAAAAAGCTCTATGATGCTCTTAGTGGCCAAAGCAGGTAACTACAGTTTCTGAAACACAATATCAAGGAGAACAAGCATCATGTTTATATCAGTGGGAGGTCATGCATTTCACAATATATGATATTGTGATTTGTGGTGAGAGTAGAGAACAGGTTAAGAAGAGCCTGGAGAGGTGGAGGTACACGCTGGAGAGGAGAGGAATGAAAGTCAGTAGGAGTAAGACAGAGTACATGTGTGTGAATGAGAGGGAGTGTGTTAGAGAAGTGAAGAAAAGAGTGCAGGCAGGGTGGAGTGGGTGGAGAAGAGTGACAGCAGGAGTGATTTGTGATAGAAGAGTATCTGTGAGAGTGAAAGGAAAGTTTATGGGACGGTGGTGAGACCTGAGATGTTGTGTGGTTTAGAGACAGTGGCATTGTGTAAAAGACAGGAGGTGGAGCTGGAGGTAGCAGAGCTGAAGATGTTGAGGTTTTGTTGTGAGTGACGACGATGGACAGGATTAGAAATTAATATATTAGAGAGACCATGCATGTAGAACGTTTTGGAGACAAGGCGAGATTGAGATGGTTTGGACATGTGCAGAGGAGGGACATGGGGTATATCGGTAGGAGAATGCTGAGAATGGAGCCACCAGGAAGGAGGAAAAGAGGAAGACCAAGGAGGAGGTTTATGGATGTGGTGAGGAAGACATGCAGGTAGTTGGTTTGAAAGAGGCAGATGTAGAGGACAGGGGGTATGGAGACGGATGAACTGCTGTGGCCTAATGGGAGCAAAGGAATATATATATATATATATATATATATATATATATATATATATATATATATATATATATTTTGCCTATCTATCTATCTATATAAAATTATATCTATATATATATATAAAATTATATATATATATATTTTGCCTATCTATCTATCTATCTATCTATCTATCTATCTATCTATCTATATAAAATTATATCTATATATATATATATATATATATATATATATATATATATATATATATATATATATATATAAAATTATATATATATATATATATATATATATATATATATATATATATATATAAAATTATATATATATATATATATATATATATATATATATATATATATATATATAGGCAAAAATGACTGCAGATTTTATTTTATATTAATATTGCAAAAGTATCGGGACACCTGACATTTTCTGCCATAAGTTCTTCTTCCCCAAACTGTTTGCACAAAATTGAAGACACACAATTATACAGCATGTCTTTGGATGTGTTAGCATGAAGTTTTCTCTTCACTTCAACTAAAAGACCCAAACCTGTTCCTGCATGACGATGCCCCTGTGCACAAATCCAGTTTCATGAAGATCTGCTTTACTTGGGTTCGAGTTGAAAATCTCCTGCTATAGAGCTTCAAACAGATCGACAACGATGACGAATTACACAGAGCATGTAGTTGAGTTAAAGTAGAGAAACTGTAGGTGAAATGTGACTCCAGTAAAATTACAAGTGTCCCTTTAAACAGTTACTTGAGTAAAAGTATAAAAGTATTTGCTTTCAATTGTAATTAAGTATCCAAAATACGAATATGATTTATTACGGCTGTAATGTTCCTATTATAATTTTTATCACAAGACTCTTTACTTAATCAATAACGTGAAAAAACTCTGTTACTTTTAGCACACGATCTAATAATGAATGATATTAATGAGTTAAACACTGATTGATATCTAATAAATGATCATGAGCCCAAAACCTTCTTTTCAACGACTACAAAAGAAATAATGCAAATGAGGCCAAGTGTGTTGTGGTGAGTTCGAATCTGGAGTTTCTTCCATCATTTATTCCTCTCCAAATTACCTGCTTGCTGTTAAACTGATGCTGAACTGTATGTTGGTGATAAGTAGATACACCAAAAGAAAAAGTTGTAACTGAGTGATGTACAGTGATTAGCGTATTTCATTAGATGCATTATCTTACACTCTCCTCATAACGAGATGAGTGATAGAGCAGCATACACACCTTTATCTTTTGCACATTTTCACCTACTTCTTTCCTCTTTTTTATGAATTGGGCTCTTGAGGGTTTAGCCCTTTTTTTTGTCATCCATCATTTTAATGTGGATTCAGTTCTCCTTACTGACGAGACGTCACCCAACCCCCCACCTCTCCTTCCTGAGGGTATGATTCTGAATGAAGATTATACAGTAATTCTCAGATATCGTTCCAGAAAAACCCACGATATCCGAGTTATTATTGTCGAATTTTATCACAGTTCTAAAAATAAGAATGGAAATTCTTTGAAATGCAAGAATATGAAAAACTATGTAAATTCTTGAAGTTCAAGAAGTATCCAATGAACCTGTAAGCTTTATATTCCTCCTGTAAATGTGGAGGTAGTGTACCTTTATTTCCTGAAGGAAATGTGATCATATGTACTGTATACCTATACTTCACTTTCTACACCTAAAATTTTACCAAAATCTTGAGGAATTCTGCCAGAAGGAATTCATCAACATCCCTCAACATGGTAAGAGGATCCGTTCCTTATAAACTGAGGGAAGTTTTAAAGCTGTGAGAGAGTGAAGTCGAGGTGGTGGTCTGCGTCGAAACGCTATGGGAACGAGTGTCCAATCACGCCACACTGACCAGACCCTGCCAAAGAGTGAGGGCCTCGGCACCAGCACGTAGGACAGAGGAGCCCGGGGTGGCTCTGAGGTCGAGGCCATAGAACCTGACAAAGGTCAGCGGGGTGGACCAACCCGCAGCGTCACAGACGTCCCGGACTGACACTCATGTGCACCCGGCCGCAGAGGCCGCCACACTCCGGCGGGGCGAGCCCTGACCGCGATCGGAGCGGGGACCAGGACTCGCAGCCGAACAACTGCACCAACCACCTCCAAGGACTCGTCCTGTGGAGATAAGCACCCAGTGCTCGCACTGGACACAGCCGGTCTCGTAACCCCTGGTCGGGGCTATAACAGAGGAGGACAGAATGCCTGTAACACGACACATCGTGTGGGAGCACCCGGCCTCGTGTAAGAACACTCCGGGCACGCCAGGGGGCAACTCCAGGTGGGACGAGGCAACTGCCAAGTCCCAGACAGGCACTCCAGTCGTGACCCGGGCCACAGCCTGGCGCGCGGAGAAAGCGTGTCACCAATGGGACCTACCCAGCGAACACGGAAACCCTCAGGGTCGAAGGGTTAACCCTGCGGCAAACTGTACCTGCAAAACACCAGAACTGAACCGACGGCAGTCATCTGGGTCCAAGTCATGGTGCTCACACCGTGACGCGAACAGTCGCCATCGTGCGGCGCACGACCTCCTCATGGAGGGAGCTCTGA
>NC_060902.1:0-6044 GCF_014805685.1 Silurus meridionalis
CTTTTGATACAAGAAGATTGCTCACTGATAACACTCCTATTTCCCCATGATATCTGATTCCTACTTTCCCCATTCCTAATATTCCTTCTGTACCAAGTTTATCGCCAGACCCCCCCCTCAATAAAAAAGAAAAAAAAAGATTCTGATTTGCAACCACAACCAAAAATGCATGCCCAATCAATGAACTACGTTGCAATATATTTTTGTCTGCCTCCTTGTTGAACATCTCAACTTTAGTGCTGCTAGTTGATTGCTCAGTGAATCTTAGGGGATGCTTCTTATCCCATCTCTGCTGGAAAGGACACAAGGGGTAAGCCTCTCAGAGGTTTTACCCTCTATCCTCCGCTGCCTGACCTCATGCTTAAAGGGTGTCCGCTGGAGCTCTCTGTTGCCTGATGTGCGGGTGAGGACCCACTGTACTCTTTGTCTGCAATAAACCCGACAGGGTGAACCAGGTTGGTGCTTTCCTTGCTTGTTTCTACTGTGCCAGTGAAAACTTCATCCCACATGACAAAAAGTTCTTTGATGTTTGAATGTCCTGTTTGGAAAGTGTTCTTGATTCCAAAACTCACTGTACATATTATTAGGAACACCTGCACAGTCATGATTATTTTCCGTAAATTCCGGACTATAAAGCGCACCGTTGTATAAGCCGAACACTGAACACTACACTGAAACTAATGAACTTTACACAGGCTTTACCGAAAGAGAGTGTCTGTTACACGGTGTAATGGGTGAAATATGTTGTGGCTCCTTAAAGACCAGAGCACCATTTTGGGAACAGCAAGTCACTGCATTCTACCGGTATTACTGCGTGTGTGTGTGTGTGAGACTGTGGATTATGTGCTCATTATTTTCTGAAGCTCATTTCTAAGTTTCTTTGACTAACCCATAACGCTGTTGCCAAGAAAAATTAAAAAGCATACGTTTTGGAAACCTGTCTGTGCTTATATCATTTGCAACTGGAGTTAGCGAGCTCTCCTTCACCCTGACTCAACGCTACACAACGGCTAGTTTCTAAACAGTAGTCGACCAAGAAATTCATTGTTCACTGTCTTCCTCCTTCCTTACACAACTATTTCTCTCTGGAGTTTATCTTTTTGCATCGTTGTGCATTTAAAAATCAACACCGGTGAAAGTTTTCTCCGAAGCCATGCAGCTCAGAACACAGTTGAGGTGCGTTTTTCGTTCGGTTCGAAAATTTCATTAGTCTAATGTTATGTCGCTCAGTTTTTAGCTAGAAGTTTGTGAAACCGGAAAAACCCAGGATAAAATCCATTTTAGCCGCGGGGTTCAAAACGTGGGAAAAAAGTATCGGCGTATAGTCCGAAAAATACAGTAGTCATTCGTTCATAATTCAGCAGCACAGTGCAAAAATCATGCAGATGCTGGTTAAGAGCTTCAGTTAATGTTCAGAATTACAATAATGTCAATGTAATTATCAGAATAGGGGAAATTGTGATCTGTGGCTTTAACTGTTGCATGGTTGCTGGTACCAGGTGGGCTATTGGGGTACCAGATGGGTATTTCAGAAACTGCTGGTATTATTGGATTTTCACAACAAATAAACATTCTGTGAAGGAAAGGTTTGCAGGATAAAACAGCTTATTGAGAGAGATCAGAGGATAATGACCAAACTGGTTGTAGCTGACTAAAGGCAGGATTCTCAAATATGCACACTTTGTCTTAGCACACACAACACTTCCTAGCTTGAGGGCAATCGGCTACAAAAGCAGAATACCACAAGAATTTGTACTCTTGTCAACCAAGAATGTTATTATATCATGCGAGACTTAACAAAATTAAATATTTAAAGATGTGAAAAGGTCGCTACAACCCCCAACCGCCTTTAAATTTTATCTGCCCAGTTTGGGTGCGTTTGATATATCCTGTTCTTAGCTTACATGAGTAGAACTCATTGGGGTGTTCTGCTATTGTAGCTGTTATAGCAATGTTTGGTGCATGATGAGATGCTTTTCTGTAATAAGTGATAATTCAAGTTATAATATCCATCCTTTCATCTTAGACCAGTTTAGTTATTACCTCTGATCTCTTGTCAACAATAAATTTCCCACAGACCTATTGCTAAGTCAAAAATGTTTTTTTCACCATTCATCGTGAACTCAGGAGTTATGTGTAAACAGAGCAGCAGTGTGTAAAATTCTAAGTTTAGTCCTTCTGGAATCAATATCCATGTCACAATCAAAATCACAGTAATCCTTCTGATTTATTTTCATAGTGATGTTTGATGTTAATATTAACAGAAGTTCTTGTCTTATCTGCATAATTTAATTGTATCGTGCTACTGCCACATTATTGTCAACTGCATTAGAAAACTGCATGAATGTACAGGTGTTTATAGGTAAAATGAATAGTTGGTGTGCATCCAACATAGCATAAATGCTTAGCATTATTTTCTGGACCTATTACCCAGCCAACATGTCCATGTGGGACCACATGGGTTTTATCTGGGTTATATGGGCATCACGTGGGCATGGGGTCAGAGTGGGCACTTTGATGGGCTGAATGTGGGCCCCAGTTTAGTCAGGTTTGTGGGCCCCAGTTAGGTTGCCCATCTTGTTTATTTGAGGGCCACATTTGGGCTATATTTAGCACAATTTTGATAAAAGAAATCTATCATTCAATTTATCATTTGATGATGAATTCAATTGATATGTTTTTTGTGTGTTTTATAAGATCAATAAATTAACAAAAAAATTATATATTAACAATAACATAGTATGACCTTTAGTCAAAAAAAAAAGAATCGGTTGTGCAGATCACAGCGCCTCCCATTGGCTCCTGTGCTCCCACCTTCTCATTCTGAAGAAACTCACTACCACTAGAGCACCTGTCCTGACCTGGATAACCTGACATCTCTGTCACGGTAAGAAATTATCTTTTGTTTTAAATGAATCAAATTTTACTATTGCTTTCATTTAATGTATACTGCTGAAATATTTGTGGTAATTAAAGTTACAGGCACGATATAACGACGGTAAGTTTGAACTGGTTTACCTCAGAGATAAACACCTGTGGAAAACTGAACATTCTTACCGATTAGCAGAAAACTAGGAAATTGTCTACTAAAATGTGGAAATAACGACTTTTCAAACCATTTTCACACGTGTTTTCTCTATATAGTGTCCTCATGATAACAGGAGGGTGAAACAGTAAAAGCACTGTGGACTAATCTCTTCCTCTTTACTGTACTACCTTTATAACATGTGTATATACAATACACATTGAAAAGCTCTGAGGAGATTGTGACATTACTTAACATTATTTTAATGAAATAGGTAGAGGTGATTAAAAACGTTCATATTTATATCATTTCTAAACATCACTTTAAGAATCACTTTCACTGTATTTTTATGTCAAGCACACTTCGGTTTGTGCAGTCAAGTCGAACACTTGCTGTGTTAGCTCCACTAAGGCTTTTTGAAGACAAAACATCGTTATAAGTAACTTAAACTAATGTTGCAATGGTCAGTTCAAATTCACGGTCCAAAGTGAACCAGTACAAATTTATTAATCGATCTGTGTTCAAGTCCCCACTAATTATTCTAAACATTAATCACAACAAAGCCTGAAATTCACCATATTGATGCATTTAACTTTTTGCATGGTATTGTGTAATTTTAACATAATTTACTCAGATCAGATAATAGTTTGAAAAAATGATGGATTAGAAGGTGCTTATAATTGTGATTTTTTTCGTCTTTTATTTTTTTGACTGATAGTCTTATGCTCATGTAACTTGCATGTATACAAACAATGGATTGTGCCCTGGTTGATGCGGTAGTATGCTCTACTTTATATACATTTTTGTGCTTTACAGGGAGCCTGAAGCATAACCATTTGCTGAAAACTGTCAGTAAGAAAGAGCTGGAGAAAACGCTTGGTGAATGGTTCACTAATGCAAAAGACAGAGAAAGCAACCGTGCTTTGAAAGCCCAGTGGGACCATGATCGAAAGGGCAGTACAGCCGGAAGTGTAAGTCATATAACCTATAGCTAGGTCTACACAAATAATAATATTTTATCCCAATCACTGTTTTTGCCTCTGTTTAATTAAGGAAATACTCCACCCTGAAATGAAAAAAATATCTTATAAATTACTTATCCTCATGGCATCCTACACGGTGGCTGAGAGAGCTCAACATGCTGCAACTGAAGAAAACACATGCAAATGAAAAAACACCAACAACTTCATCAGTTTGACAACACATGTGCTGCAAACCCCCACAATGCAACCAAACACAGAATCACACTGCAAATCCTCACAACAAAACCAAACACAGAAACACGCTGCAAATCCTCACAACACAACCAAACACAGAAACACGCTGCAAATCCTCACAACAAAACCAAATAGCACAGATCACAAAATAAATGTTTCAAGGGGACCACAACAAGTGACAAACCCGTCTGGGGATGCTTATTGTTCAATATCTATTTGTCAGTGGTGTGTCAATGACCAGAAAGTTCAGTTTTGTTTGTTTATTTTATCATTGTTTGTTTATGATTCCTTTGCCTTTTGGATATTATTATCCTAAATAATCTGATGAAATACACAATTAACTGTAAAACGTTATGTTAACTGGCAAAGCCATGTCTTCATGATCAGGATGTTAAACAAAAAACTCACCTTTCAGATCAACACCACCACTGATGAATAAACACTGAACAACAAGCAGTCCCAGGGTCGTCACTTGTTGGTGTCCCCATGAAACATTTATTTTGTGGTCTGTGCAATTTGCAGTGCAGATTAATTGGTTGTGTTGTGAGGATTTGCAGGACGTTTCTGTATTTAGTTGCATTGTGAGGATTTGCAGCACGTGTTGTTTAACTGATAAAGAGTTTTCTTGATTTGCTGATGTTTTTCTCTATTTGCATATGTTTTCTTCAGTTGCAGTGCGTTGAACTTTCTGGGCCACCGTGATCCTAGGTGTGACTTACATTAGGTCAGACTTTCAGCTGATTAGAATCATTGTTCAATCACTGGCTTTTGGCAATGGCCAAATATTCGTTTAAGAGTCAAGTTCAGACGCAAGGTTGATCTTTTAATTGTCCCCTGGTATAAGTTATTACTGTGCGAGGCAGAGGTAGGAACAATTCACTGATGAGATTCTAGGATATGTCTTAATTATATTGATACAAGTTTTTTACTGTGCACACTTCCCTTTAAGCTCTAAAGGCTCACTGACATCTTTAATAGTATTACTAAGAGCAGTAGCTGGTTTGTTTCACACCTCAGTAAGATACCTCAGAAAATGTTCTATGAAAAAATATGATTCACATTTTTCAAATTACATCATTTTCACACTTTGTGTTTGTTTATTATGTTCTCAGGACAGATTCCCCGTGTGATTCTGAATGTAAAGTCAGTATGTTTCAGTAAGAATCAACAATCTGTCAGTAACATTGTTGACTGTCATGTGATGCTGTGGGGTGGAGCTTCATAAACCTTTACGATGTTATGATGAACATATCAGAGAACAGAAAGAATATTTTCATTCAGCTAAAAACATTCATCATGTTTACTGTTATATTCATGTGTCTGTGGCTTTCACTAGGTGAGTTATATATTAATATTTTTTGTTATTCCAGAAATGTTAAGTATTGTATTAGTGATAAATGAGTGTGTGGTGAGGAGAAAAAGCAGAATGTAAGATTATTTATCTATTGTTTGTGCACACAATAAAAGTTAAATGCATTATGTTCTCTTCTATAACAGGTGACTCAATGGGAGATTCAATAAACCCAAGATTCACTCATAAAGTTGTAGATGAAGGTGATGATGTTACTCTGTCCTGCAGCTACAACACAAGTGCTACAAGCAGCTACCTGCACTGGTACAGACAACATCCAAAATCTAACCCTAAGTTCCTTCTTTATATTCATGATACAACTGGAGGAAAAGTGACTCAATTCCACCTCGACTGGATGTTAAAGTTGATAAAAATAATAAAGAAGTGGATCTGATCATCTCTCTGCTGCTGTATCAGACTCTGATCTATACTACTGTGCTCTGGTGCCCAC
>NC_060902.1:6144-11144 GCF_014805685.1 Silurus meridionalis
TTTAGAAAATTCAGGCTTTTCCAAGAAATTCATTTTGTGTTGATGTTTATACAAATTGTTTCAAGAAATGCACTTACTGGTTAAAAATTAAGGATGATTTGAGAAATGTGCCAAAACAACTGAGAAAAACTGTAAAGTGCATCATAACTGATTCAAATTTAATTTATTATTTTAGAAATTCATGTTTCCTATTTTGGGAACATTTTAGAAATTATATCCCAACAGCGAGACCATTAGATGTACAGCTTGTGTATATTTCTCATCAGCTTCCTGCAATGTGTTTTTCTGAGTTTTGAGCTCTCAAAACTCTGGGCTTCTAGTAGTTCCTAGAATAGTAAAGTCCACTAAAGGCGGTAGAGCATTTTCACATTTAGCTCCCAAACTCTGGAATAGTCTTCCTGACAGTGTTCGGGGCTCAGACACACTCACCCAGTTTAAGTGCAGATTGAAAACGTATCTTTTTAGTGAGTTCTACACATAACACACATCACATCATAACCTTGTGCTCCAGAACATCTGATCCGAGGCTTCCTGAGGTTTGGCCAGCTCCAGTCACGTCCCACCTCATGAAGATTAGGGACTTCAAAGAAGTAGATGCCGAACTCGCAAACATCCTTAACCATCTAGAGACGTACCAGTGCCAATTGGATCCCACTGCATGTGTGGAGTTTTGACATTGGACCTCCTGAAGTGTTTAAAGGCTCTGGCATGGAGAAGCTGATGCTGGATCTGTGATGATCACAAATGTTGAGCTCAGTAGCTCCTACTTTTATACCAAAGACTGTAGAAAGAACATTTACTTATAATCTTATACTCCAGTGCTCATGTTAGTTCTCACTCTCCAGTGTTCTGTATTGTTGAAAGATTTATGATCAAACTCTTGCTGTCACCCAAATGAGGATGAGGTTCCCCTTTTGAGTCTGGTTCCTCTCAAGGTTTCTTCCTCATAACATCTAAGGGAGTTTTCCTTGCCACTGTCGCCATGGCTGCTCATCAGGGATAAACACACACCATTCACCTTAACTGTTAATTTCTGTAAAGCTGCTTTGAGACAATGTCTGTTGTGAAAAGCGCAATAGAAATATGGTGTAGGAGTCATTTATCAGAAAACAACAGAAAATCACTTTTAAGTGGGAGCAAGTGGAGAAGATCCTGGAGAGGTGAAGGTACACGCTGGAGAGAAGGGGAATGAAAGTCAGTAGGAGTAAGACAGAGTACAATTGTGTGAATGAGAGGGAGGGAAGTGGAGGGGTGCAGTTGCAGGGAGAAGAGGTGGAGAAGGTGGAGGAGTTCAGGTACCTGGGGTCAACAGTGCAAATTAATGGAGAGTGTGTTAAGAGAAGTGAAGAAAAGAGTGCAGGCAGGGTGGAGTGGGTGGAGAAGAGTGATAGCAGGAGTGATTTGTGATAGAAGAGTATCTGTGAGAGTGAAAGGGAAAGTTTATAGGACTGTGGTGAGACCTGAGATGGATGGATTAGAGACAGTGGCATTGAGTAAAAGACAGGAGGTGGAGCTGGAGGTAGCAGAGCTGAAAATGTTGAGATGTTCATTGGGAGTGACGACGATGGACAGGATTAGAAATGAGTTTATTAGAGGGACAGCGCATGTAGGACGTTTTGGAGACAAGGTGAGGGATGTGAGATTGAGATGGTTTGGACATGTGCAGAGGAGGGACATGGGGTATATCAGTAGGAGAATGCTGAGGATGGAGACACCAGGAAGGAGGAAAAGAGGAAGACCATGGAGGAGGTTTATGGATGTGGTGAGGGAAGACATGCAGGTAGTTGTTTGAAAGAGGCAGATGTAGAGGACAGGGGGAATGGAGACGGATGATCCACTGTGGCGCCCCCTAATGGGAGAAGCCGAAAGAAGAATTCTCATTAAATTTAATAAAATTTATTTCTTTTGAATTCAAAATATTCAAATATTCAAATATATTTGCTTTATCATTATCTAATATATTTTATATTCCCTTTTATCTCATGCACAATTTCCTGAACCTCCTTTAAACAGAGTCAATTAATCTGTAAAAAAAGTTTTTTTTTTAACTTAGGGGTTGTAACATCTAGAACTTTTTTCTCATCTTGATGATAGATGCAAGTTTTGTAACCTGCCCAATCTTACCTGATGGAAAAAAAGCTTTTTCAAATCCCTCAATACAGGATGAGGTAATGAGGATCTTTCTGTCTAAATTAAAGGAGCTTACCATGAACAACTTTAATAGAGCCATAATCTGGAGAAACACTAGCTCTAATAAGAAATGAACAAAGAACTCAAATAATTCCCTGGAGAAACTCAAGAATAATGGGAAAGGCACAAAAATAAAAATCTCTCAGAGTGGTGAACCTCATTACCAAATGTTAGAAATTAATAAATCCAATAATTTACCAAATAAAACAATAAAAAGGCACAAAGACATTTGTAAAAAGATCAAGCAGCTGCTGAGAAACATGATGGCCAAAAATTGAAACTTGACCATTGTGAGGGTGTGTCTATGACCATCTTTAATCTGTTTGAAAAACTGTGTGTGTGTGTGTGTGTGTGTGTGTGTGTGTGTGTGTGTGTTTACACCGTAAGTCCCTTCAAACGAAGGCTTTTGGTTCCCCCTGTGGACTCAGAGTGTGTGTGTGAAGGTGTGTGAGTCGCCTCATTAGGGAAGCCGTGTACAGCTACGTATTTACGGTAAGCTTCGCGAATGATGCGGAAAGCTCGTGCGTCAGCGTACGGGATGTCAGTAACCGGGTCTCGGTAAAGAGCGGGATTGTGGGTAACAGGACACACTTCCTGGACAGGCAGGTCAGGGCTGACACGAGCCCATTGAGGGAAAGCTGATTCGAACGCTTCCTCGTCACTGAACGTGATGAAAGTTCGCGAGCAGAGCGTCCCCGCCCCTGACATACAGGTCACCGATGCTGAGAGGGGCGTGTCCTGATCCAGCCTGAGGGAGCACAGCAAACATCACAAACAGCCCACCCCCACTCACAAACACATACCGTATTTTCCGGACTACAAGTCGCTACTTTTTTTTTTAAACAATAAAGCGGCTAATTTATGGATTTTTCTTGGGTTCACAAGCTTCCTGCCGCTAAAAAAAAACTGAGCCCCATAACATTAGACCAATGAAATAACCGAAAAGGTTCAGGTGAACTGCTGAAACTCATTATATTAAATCAGATGCACTCCCACTGAATCGGGCCGCACCACATCATAAATATGGATGAGGTTCCTCTGACGTTTTACCTGCCTCTCACTCGGACTGTCTACAGGAAATGCAAATTTTAAACACACAACGATGCCAAAAGATAAACTCCTGAGAGAAATTGTTGTGAAAGAAAGGAGGAAGACAGTGAACAATGACTTTCTTGGTAGGCTTCTGTTTAGATACAAGCCGTGTAACAGACACTGTAAGTTCATTAGTTTCAATGTAGACAGGTGCGGCTTATTTATGTTCAAAATTGAAAAAAGAATATATTTAGGTGCGCTTAATAGTCAGGAAATTATGGTACATGTGTGTAAGTGGTTGTGTGTAGGGTGTGTGTGTGTGTGTGTGTGTGTGTGTGTGTATACCCTTCCACATCCACGTTCTCATCTTTGAGTGGCGGCTCAGACATCATTAGTACTGAGTGATAACGGATTGTTGGGCCTTCAAACCTTCTCTTCTTCTGCACGTGCTTCTTCTTATCAGCCTCAAGGCGCTCATAATTCTCTACACACACACACACACACACACACACACACACACACACACACCCCAAATAAATATAAATATAAGTCATGCTGCATCCATTACTTAGTGTGTGTGGGTGTAACTCCAGTAACTCCAGGTTGCTCTGTGCAGTGTGTGTGTGTGTGTGTGTGTGTACCCAGTGACTCCAGGTTGCTTTGTTCAGTGTGTGTGTGTGTGTGTGTGTACCCAGTGACTCCAGGTTGTTCAGTGTGTGTGCGTGTGTGTGTACCCAGTGACTCCAGGTTGCTTTGTTCAGTGTGTGTGTGTGCGTGTGTGTGTACCCAGTGACCCAGGTTGTTCAGTGTGTGTGTGTGTGTGTACCCAGTGACCCAGGTTGCTTTGTTCAGTGTGTGTGTGTGTGTGCGTGTGTGTACCCAGTGACCCAGGTTGTTCAGTGTGTGTGTGCGTGTGTGTGTACCTAGTGACTCCAGGTTGCTCTGTTCTGTGTGTGTGTGTGTGTGTGTGTGTGTACCCAGTGACCCAGGTTGCTCTGTGCAGTGTGTGTGTGTATACCCAGAGACTCCAGGTTGCTCTGTGCAGTGTGTGTGTGTACCCAGTGACTCCAGGTTGCTCTGTGCAGTGTGTGTGTGTGTGTGTGTGTGTACCCAGTGACTCCAGGTTGCTCTGTGCAGTGTGTGTGTGTGTGTGTGCAGTGTGTGTGTGTGTGTGTACCCAGTGACTCCAGGTTGCTCTGTGCAGTGTGTGTGTGTGTGTGTGTGTGTGTGTGTGTGTGTGTGTGTGTGTGCAGTGACTCCAGGTTGCTCTGTGCAGTGTGTGTGTGTGTGTGTGTGTGTGTGTGTGTGTGTGTGTGTGTGTGTGTACCCAGTGACCCAGGTTGCTATGTGCAGTGTGTGTGTGTGTGTGTGTGTGTGCACCCAGTGACCCAGGTTGCTGTGTGTGTGTGTGTGTGTGTACCCAGTGACCCAGGTTGCTATGTGCAGTGTGTGTGTGTGTGTACCCAGTGACTCCAGGTTGCTATGTGCAGTGTGTGTGTGTGTGTGTGTGTGTGTGTGTGTGCAGTGACTCAGGTTGCTATGTGCAGTGTGTGTGTGTGTGTGTGTGTGTGTGTGTGTGTAAGATAAGATAAGATAAGATAAACTTTAATGATCCCGAAGGAAATTTTAAGTGCCAGCTGCCCACACAAAAAACACAATCATTCCTAAAAAATAAAATAAAACACAATAAATAGATAAAAATAAAATGATAAAAGGTACAAGCAAATATAAACATAAACAATCACCCAAAATCAAAATCAAGCCAAGTTTCCCAGAAT
>NC_060902.1:16144-18644 GCF_014805685.1 Silurus meridionalis
CACATTCATGACATTCTCTCATTTATCCTCTTGAGCTCGTCTTCTGCAATGGGTTTCCAACATCTTGAGGACCTCACAGAGGTGTTGAGTTCTTGTTGGCTGCTTTTCCTTCACTCTCTGGTCCAACTAATCCCAAAACATCTAACCTGGATTGAGATGTGGTGATTGAAGTCAGGTGATCTGATGCAGCTCTCCATCACTCTTCTTCATGAACAAATACAGAACCTAGAGGTGTGTTTGAGGTCGTTGTCCTGCTGGAGAACAAATGATGCTCCCACTAAGTGTAAACCAGATGGATGGCTGCATGGTCCTGCAGAAGCTGTGGTCACCATACTGGTTAAGTTTGTCCTCGATTTAGACTAAATCACCAACAGTGTCGACAGCAAAACATCTCCACACCATCACACCTCCTCTATGCTTCACAGTGGGAACCACACATTCAAGAACCATCTTTACATCTAACAAAGACATTGTGCTCAGAACCAAACATCTCGCAGTTAAATGTAAATCAGTGGTTTCTGAGGCTGGTAATTGTAATAAACTTATCCTGTGCAGGAGAGGTAGCTCTTACACTTCCTTTCCTAAGACGGTCCTCATTAGAACCTGTTTCCTCATAGCGTTTGATTGTTTTGGAGACAGCATTTGGGGCCACATTTAAAGTTGTTGATGTTTGGGATTGACAGAGCTTCATTTCTTGAAGTAATGATGGATCTTTTCTCTTTCTTTAACTGAGTGTTTCCTGCCATAATCTGGATTTGTACAGTAGATGAAGCAGCACGAATATGGACTTTGCTCAAAATAAAACATATAAAACTTTCTGGGGGATTAATACGGTTTTATTTACCACAAAATTCCAGATGTGTTCTTTCATAGTTTGGATAATTCAGTATTAATGTACAATGTTGAAAATTATACTACTATTGTGTGTATGCGCGCGCGCCCCACACACACACACACACACACACACACACACTTAGATAAACTCACCTCTTTTCACACACACACAAACAATTATATAAACTCACCACTTCTCTCACACAAACACACACAATTAGATAAACTCACCACTTCTCTCACACACACACACAAAATTAGATAAGCTCACCTCTCTGTCTCTCTCACGCACGCACAATTAGATAAACTCACCACTTGCAAGCAGCAGCGGTTGGAAGTTCAGCTAAATGGCTAATGAAGACAAAGAGGTGCAGATCACGCTCTAGAACATATCTGGGTATAAACGTGAACAAACCGGAAAACGCCACACAACAGCTGCGCTTCCGCTTGACTTTCTTGTCGGATTTCAGGTGCTCTACCGCCACCAGCTGGTCAGGAGCGTGGAACTCCGAGGTAGCGCAGAAGCTCCTCTCCGTTATCCTGTAGATCTTTTTAATTCAGATCTTTCTTCCTCAGGCTGTCCAGTGAAGGAGTTCATGCTCCACTGTCCTACTCTGTTCCCTGATTCTAGGAAATACACGTGATCCTCCTAGCGTCCATACTCGCCTGGTCTTGGAGATTGTGGAGATCCTGTGTTCATCAAAATCCTCTTTTTACTTCATTTTTACCATTATTTATTGACCTTACTTTTATTGTGACCTGAATATCAGAGTGTGTGTGTGTGTGTGTGTGTGTGTGTGTGTATAGACTCTCAGACTCAATAAAATGGACAGTAACTGATTCACTGTACTTTTATTGCAGAAAGATGATTTATTGAGAATAAGCATGATACAGTGGGTGTGTGCACGTGAGAGATCACAGGTGAGATCACACAGGCACGCAGTAAGCTCTCATGCGACTTAATTTTATATAAAACATTAAGACTGTGCATAATTCATACACAATGCAAAGGCACAGAGTTTAGAAAAATATAATTTATATACAAAAAGAAAGCAATAAGTGTTTAAATTATTCACTTTGATACACGTGGGACGTCAGAACGCTGGAGGACGTGACGAGGAAGGAAGGAAGGATTACTAACGTGAAGAGGAAGGAAGGATTACTAACTCACTCACTCCCAGGTGGGATTTAATACAGAAAAAAAAACACATCCACCCTGTACCCCAGCCAGCCGAACCTGCAGATGGAGGAAAAGAGGAGAGGGAATGAGCGGATAATGAGAAGAAGGGGGTAATGGGGAGTAATGAGGAGGGGATGGGGATGTGGGAGAGGGGAAATGAGATGGGGGAGGAGTAATAAGGAGGTGGAAGAGGTAATAAGGAGGAGTAAAACAGGTTAGCCGAGAGTTAATAACTACAGTGACAGTAACCCTGGGTGAGGGTCTCACCTGGTTGATTGCGGTTAGAAGCCGTTAGTGTTGAGGCTGATGGGATTGATGTCTCCTACTTGCACCACGTTGATGCCACTGCTCGCTAACCGTGCCATGCTGTCTGCTGACAGCGTCTCCATGGCGATGAACGTCTGGTCAGAGCCGCTCTCGGCGTTCGGCTTCTTCTTCGTGTGAGTGCGGATGTGTTTGGACAGATGATCACTGCGCATAAAACGC
>NC_060902.1:23644-28644 GCF_014805685.1 Silurus meridionalis
TCTCTCACACACACACACACACACACACACACACACACGTTACTGACGTCTCTCACACACACACACACACACACACACACACACACACACACACACACAGTTACTGACGTCTCACACACACACACACACACACACACACACACAGTTACTGACGTCTCTCACACACACACACACACACACACAGTTACTGGACGTCTCTCACACACACACACACACACACAGTTACTGACGTCTCACACACACACACACACACAGTTACTGACGTCTCTCACACACACACACACACACACACAGTTACTAACGTCTCTCACACACACACACACACACACACAGTTACTAACGTCTCTCACACACACACACACACACACAGTTACTGACGTCTCTCACACACACACACACACACACACACACACACACACACACACACACACACACACACACACACACACACACACACACACACACACACACACACACAGTTACTGACGTCTCACACACACACACACACACAGTTACTGACGCCTCACACACACACACACACAGTTACTGACGTCTCACACACACACACACACACACAGTTACTGACGTCTCACACACACACACAGTTACTGACGTCTCTCACACACACACAGTTACTGACGTCTCTCACACACACACGGTCACACACACACACACAGTTACTGACGTCTCACACACACACAGTAACTGACGTCTCACACACACACAGTTACTGACGTCTCACAGACAGTTACTGACGTTTATGTCATAAGAAAATGAACGCAGCACTAATGATGATGATGATGATGATGATGATGATGATGCTGACCTGCAGTGTTGATGGAGATCGGAACATCCTGTAATTGATGCATGTGAAATCCAGCACTGTTTAGGTTGATTGTGCCAGGCTGAGTGAGCGCAGGAAGTGATGTCACAGAAGGAAGTGATGCCACGGTGATCTGAGCTCCAGCAGGATTCTGGAGCTGAAGCGTCTGCCAGCTGACCTGTCCGTTCGGCCCCACTGTCCTCAGCAGAATCGGCCCGTTATTGAGCGATGGGATCTGCAAGTTCTGCAAGCCGTCCTGAGGAAGAGCATGCGCTGTGATCACCTGACCTGTGGAAACAGCTCCTGATTGGACAGTTGGTAAAGTGGATGTTCCCTGAAGGAGCTGCTGAGGCTGGATGAGGATCTGCTGTCCATCTCTGCCATCTGACTGGACCGAGATTCCTGCGGTGACGTTCTGGAAGCCGCCGGTGGTCACCTGAGCCGACATGGCGTTTGCGTAGGAACTGGGAGTGTGTGTGCTTAGAGTGTGTGTGCTGCTGACACACTCTGGTGTGGACACTGCTGCTATCGTTGTTTGTTGGTTTTGGACAAGCTGCTGATTGGTTTCATGGCTTTTCGTGGTGTTAGCTCCTGTGCTAACAGGAAGTAGAGTGATGTTATTAAGCGCTAACGGCATGTTAATAAACGGCGTCTGATTGGTCAGGACCGAGTTTCCCAATGTCAGGTTATGAAGAGGAATCACTCCAGGAACGGTGAGGATGTTTCCACTTCCTGCAGTCTGATTGGCTGCTGCAGAGATGAGAGGCTGGCTCCCACTGGCTGATGAAACAAGCTGTATCTGTCCGGTTCCTGTTCCTGAAGCATCATGGGATGTCTGAGCAAACTGGAGCTGCTGTCCATCCACGGTGTGAAACTGAGGAATGACCTGGTACTGAATGTTGGGTAAAACTCCAGACAGAGCAGTGAGGACCTGCTGACCCTGGAACGCTGCAGGAGACAAAACAAACTGCTGCTGCAGCTGCTGCTGCTGCTGCTGCTCCATCTCACCTCCACCCTGCTTCTGGGACATGCCTCTATCACCTCCACTGTTTATCTGAGAAATGATCTGAGGGATGATCTGCCAGCCGTTAGCGTTCTGAGACATCTGAGCAGAGTTCAAGTCCATCTGAGCTGCTTCCTGCTGTGTGTCATTTTCATCAATGCGACTGCATGTGGCAGCCAGAAGAGCCAGAGGAGATGGCTGCTGGGCTTCCTGTGGAGGAGAAAAGGATTCTGGGTAAATCATCAGAGGGAGAGAAATGACCTGACAAACACACACACACACACACACACACACACACACACACACACACACACACACTTACCTGTCCTGAACTGTTGGCTTTCTTTTGAGATGCTCCATCCTTCTCCACCATGGTGGTGATGCCACTCTGCTGATCTGAGAACAGAATAAAGTGAAATGAAGACTTTAATCAGAAGATCTGATCTCTTTATCATCATCATCATCATCTTACATTTAATTAGTTTTCATTATGTAACACCTCCAGAGCTTCAAGTCCTGAGAGACTAAATATCTCAAAAACTATCAAAGAAACAAAACAATGACACTTTTCATATATAAAGCAGGGTAACTAACTAACTACATCAAATTACCCAAATTTAACTCCAACTACCCCAAACTAACTCTCACTACCCCAAACTAAGTCTAGCTAACTCTAACTATCCCAAAATCTCTATCTACCCAGAACACTAACTACCCAAATTTAACTCTAACTACTCCAAACTAAGTATATGACCTCAAACTAAGTCTAGCTAACGTTAACTATGCTACATTAAGTTTAACTACCCCAAACTAAATCTAGCTACCCCACACTTACTAACTACCCCTACCTAACTGTAGCTACCCCATACTAACTAAATACCGCTATGTAAGTCAAACTACCCCAAACGAAGTCTAACAAGCCCAGATTAACCCTAACTACCCCAAACAAACTAACTACCCCAAACGAAGTCTAGCTAACCCTAACCACCCCACACTAACTACCCCTACCTAACTGTAGCTACCCCAAACTAACTCTCACTACCCCAAACCAACCCTAACTAACTCTCACTACCCCAAACTAACCCTAACTAACTCTCACTACCCCAAACTAACCCTAACTAACTCTCACTACCCCAAACTAACCCTAACTACCCCAAACTAACCCTAACTAACTCTCACTACCCCAAACTACCCCAAACTACCCCAACTCAAACCACCACAAACCCTAATTACTCCTAACTCTAACTATCCCAAACTAACCAACTCCCACAAATTAAGTAAAACTACCCCAAACGAAGTGTCACTAACTCTAACTACCCCAAACTGAGTCCAACTAACCCTAAATAAATCAAACTAACAAAACTAACAAAACAAACCATACCCTGACTAACACTAACTACCTATAACGTTCCCAAACTTACCCATAACTAACTCTAACTGACTCTAACTACCCCAGAACTTACCCTAGCTAGCCCTGCCCTAGCTGTAGGAGACTGGCGGTAGTCTGTGCGGAAGGTGCAGCCGGGTCAGGTCTCTCTGGGCTCAGTGTGGTGTAGATGTTCAGAGAAGCAGATGAACCCCTGTAGATATCTGTAATGAGGAAGTGTGTGTGTGTGTGTGTGTGTGTGTGTGTGTGTGTGTGTGTGTGTGTTAGCTGTGGGAGCTGAGCTAACTCTAACTCTAACTCTAACTCTCCTCCTGACTGTAACTCAAAGCTGCTCTACCAGTTCCTCAGGAATCCGGTTCTCCAGCACAAACCCCACATCTTCCCGAGGCCGTGAGCGCTTCCTCTGCGCTCTGAGTGTGTCCCACAGCGGCAGCTGGAGGTGCACCGACCCGGGTGAAGCACTTTAGACCGAGTTCAGAAGAAAAGAGAAATAAAAACTCACCGCTCATTTCACACGGAAGCACTTTCTCCAGCGCACTACTAAACTTCCAACACCTCAACCGAACTCGCTCCACCGCGGGGATTGACAGACCAGGCACAGAAAATCAGCCAATCACGACGCATCGTGAAGACCGGAGAGCCAATCAGAGCTCTATTTTGGAGCTCCTCCCACGGGTGCAGGTCCACAGAAAGAGATGTGTAGATCACATGGCGGCAGAAGATACCAGCAGGTATGATTTGTAGATCGGTAAATGTAAGGGAACTTTTTCAGAGAACTTCAATTCAGAGTTCAGAAAGTGGGAGGGGCGTGGCCAAGCGGAAAAAGGCGGGAGAGGAAGCTTCTACTAATAATAACATACATATACACACACACACATACAAACACACACACACACACACACACACACCAATTCAGCTGTTTATAATGTTTAAATAAAAAAAAAAAAAAAAAAACAATAAATAAATACTCCTACAACTATACTATATGTATATAGGTCTGAGTTCTGTACGTGTTATTTAGAGAGCAGACAGATGTCTGGAGTGATAGCTATCATGGAACCACCTGCCCAGTCACCGCACCTCAATCCTACTGAACTGATCTGGCATGAAGAAGAATCTCCAACTAGTGAAGAACATCTTTGGAGAGTTTTACAAGAGACACAGAAAAATATTTCAGCTGAATGTTTGGAGAAACAAAGTGTCTGGATGCTGAGAGTGTGTAAAACTGTTCTTCATGCTAATGGAGGATTTTTCACTGAAAATAAAGTTCTGGACATTTATAGATTTATCTGGACAAAGGACATTTTTATACTGTTTCATTGCTGAGTTTATTGTATAGAAACAAAAGCATTATGCACATTTCTCTCAAACACTATAAAACATTTAGTTTTCACACTTTTTACAGAAACTGTAGCTCCTCCTCTTCACAGTGGGTGTGGCTCTTGTGTTCCACTCTCAGTGAGTGTGTGTGTGTGTGTGTGTGTGTGTGTGTGTGTGTGTAAAGTGTCAGTCTGTCAGTGTGTGCGTGTGAGTACGTGTGTCGATCATGGCTTACCAACTAAAACTAGCAGAGAAACTGGTGGTTTTGAACGAACGAGGAAAAGGAGTGTTAATCCGCATGAACTACATCAAAAAGGTCAGAAAGATTTTATTATTATAAACAAATATTCTTATAAAATGATAAAAAATATTATTGCAAAGTTTCTTACCAACGCCCTGAAAAACAGGAACCTGACACACTGTACTGCTTCTCTGAGCCTGATGTCTGTTACACACTTCTCTCTGTC
>NC_060902.1:36144-51144 GCF_014805685.1 Silurus meridionalis
ACTATTAAGTGCACCCATATATAAGCCACTGAATTTTACAAAGTTTTTTTTTTTTAACATAAATAAGCCGCACCTGTCTATAAGCCGGTAGGTTTCTACACTGAAATTAATGAATTTACACAGGCTTTAATGAAAGACAGTGTCTGTTACACGGTGTTACGGGTGAAAAATGTTGTGGCTTTTTTAAGAGCAGAGCAGCATTTTGGGAATGGCCTGCTGCTGCATTTTCCCGGTATTACTGCGTGTGTGCAAGGCCAAGGAATATGTCCTTATAATTTTCTGATGCTGATTTCTAAGTTTCTTTGACTAACCCGTAACGCTGTTGCCAAGAAAAATAAAAAAGCACGAGTTTTGGAAACCTGTCTGTGCTTATATGATTTCTGTTGCAAATGGAGTTAGTGAGCTCTCCCTTCACCCAGACTCAACACGTTACAACGGCTTGTATCTAAACAGTAGCCGACCAAGAAAGTCATTGTTCACTGTTCATTGTTCTTCCTCCTTCCTTTCACAACTATTTCTCTCGGGAGTTTATCTTTTGGCATCGTCGTGCGTTTAAAAATCACCATTGGTGAATCTTTTCTCCCGATGCCGTGCAGCTCAGAACACAGGTGAATTTTGTGTTTTCATGCCCGGTTGTTTTCAGCGTGACGAATGATTCACATTTCCTGTAGACAGTCCGAGTGAGCGGCAGGTCAAACGTCAGAGGAACATCATCCATATTTATGATGTGGTGCGGCCCGATTCAGTGGGAGCGCATCTGATTTAATATAAAGAGTTTCATTGGTTCACCTGAACCCGTTCGGCAATTTCATTAGTCTAATGTTTTGGTGCTCAGTTTTTTGGCTGGAAGCTAATGAAACCGGAAAAAACCCAGGAAAAATCCATAAATTAGCCGCTTCGTTGTTTAAGCCGTGGAGTTCAAAGCATGGGAAAAAAGTAGCGGCTTATAGTCCGGAAAATACGGTAATAATTAGGTAATATAATATGGGTGGTGCTGAAGACATGGATGTCTGAAATAAGTATGAGTGCGTGTTTAAGTCCCGGTTGTACAGATCAGTCACACAGTCCTCACAATCCTTTGCCTTCTCAGGAAGTAGAGATGCTGCTGGGCTTTCTTGCTGATGGAGCTGGTGTTAAGCAACCAAGTGAATCTCTCCACCAGATGAA
This sequence comes from Silurus meridionalis, assembly GCF_014805685.1. Classification (NCBI taxonomy): domain Eukaryota; kingdom Metazoa; phylum Chordata; class Actinopteri; order Siluriformes; family Siluridae; genus Silurus; species Silurus meridionalis. Next base: position 37,312 of record NC_060902.1, read on the forward strand.
CACCAAGGAATTTGGTGCTCTTTACGATCTCCACCGAGGATCCATCGATGATCAGTGGAGAATGGTCTGTGTGTGGAGGCTCTTGAAGCACTGACACCAGCTGCAGTCCACTCTTTGTGAATCCCCCCAAATTCTGGAATGAGCTTCTTTTCACCTTTTTCTACCACATTTTTTCCTTCCATTCAACTTTCCATGAATGTGCTTAGATCCAGCAGTCTAAGAACAGCAGCTTCTTAAGTGATGACCTTTTGTGACTCACCCTCCATGTGCAGGGTGTCAATGATCGTCTTTAACACAACTGTCGAGTCAGCAGTCTTCCCCATGGTTGTTGAGCCTGAACCAGACTGAGACACAATTTAAAGGCTCAGGAAACCTGAGCAGGTGTTTGGAGTTAATGAGCTGATTAGAGTGAGACACCTCGAGTCTCCAATATTCAACCTTTTCACAATATTCTCATTTTCTGATACTGAATTTGGGGTTTTTATCACCTGCAAGTCAAATTCATCACAATGAAAAGAAATAAACAAGTGAAATATATCAGTGTGTGTGTGTGTGTGTGTGTGTTTGTGTGTGTGTGTGTGTGTGTGTGTGTGTTTGTGTGTGTGTGTGTGGTGTGTGTGTGTGTGTGTGTGTGTGTGAGAGCACATGTGTGTATGTGAGTGTGTATTTGTGAGTGTGTCTGTGTGTGAGTGTATGTGTTTGTTTGTGCGTGCATGTGTGCCTGATTGTGTGTGAATATGAGTGTGTGTGTGTGAATATGAGTGTGTGTGTGTGTGTGTGTGTGTGTGTGTGTGTGTGTTTATATGTATGTGTGTGTATGTGAGTGTGTGTGCATGTGCATGTGAGTGCATGCAGGTGTGTGTGTGAGTGTGTGAGATATCATTTTATTTTTAAAGTTGACCTTCTGTGTAAATGACGGTGCATGGGGTGAACTGTGATCAGTGATAATGTGTGTGTGTGTGTGTGTGTGTGTGTGTGTGTGTGTGTGTGTGTGTGTGTGTGTGTGTGTGTTTCTGTGTGTTTGTGTGTTTTTAGTGGGATTTCTGTTGTGCCACAGCAGTCTGGCTGCGAATGCTGTGTCTCTGGATTTGTGGAAAATGGCTTTACGCAGCGGTTTTTACATCACACTCATCCGAGACGAAGTCATCAACATCCATAAAGTGTCTGAGGAACACTTCGACTCCATTAAAGGGTGAGAAAATTTAGCTGAATGTTTTAGGAGATCTGGTTCATGTCTGGCTTTTTTAAAGTTTTCTGCTATTTGATAATCAGCAAAGAATAAACACAAATGATGGCTGGTGCTTACACATGCTCTCACACAGTCTCTCACACGGGCTCCGAGACACCGGGGCTCTCACACAGGCTCTCACACAGACTTTCACATGGGTTCTTTTTTTTTTTTTTTTTTGTGTCACATACACATACATACAGAGTACGACATGCAGTGACATGCAGTGTGGTGTGGTATAAAGTGAAGGTGTGCTGTGTGGTGTGGTATAAAGTGAACGTGTGTGGTGTGGTGTGGTATAAAGTGACCGTGTGCGGTGTGGTATAAAGTGAACGTGTGCGGTGTGGTGTGGTATAAAGTGAGCGTGTGTGGTGTGGTATAAAGTGACCGTGTCCGGTGTGGTGTGGTATAAAGTGACCCTGTGCGGTGTGGTGTGGTATAAAGTGACCGTGTGCGGTGTGGTGTGGTGTGGTGTGGTATAAAGTGACCGTGTGTGGTGTGGTATAAAGTGACCCTGTGTATTGTGGTGTGGTATAAAGTGACCGTTGTGTGGTGCGGTGTGGTATAAAATGAACGTGTGCGGTGTGGTGTGGTATAAAGTGACCGTGTGCAGTGTGGTGTGGTATAAAGTGACCGTGTGCGGTGTGGTGTGGTGTGGTATAAAGTGACCGTGTGCAGTGTGGTGTGGTGTGGTATAAAGTGACCGTGTGTGGTGTGGTATAAAGTGACCCTGTGTATTGTGGTGTGGTGTAAAGTGACGCGGATGCTGCTGGGCTTCTTCACCAGGGTGTTGGTGTGACAGGACCAAGACAGGTCCTGTGTGATGTGAACACCTAGGTACCGGAAACTGTCCACTCTCTCCACTGAGGTCCTGTTGATGTTTAGCAGTTGGTATGACCGCTCCTGCTTCGTGCTTAAGTCCACTATCACCCTTAATCTTGCTACCCTTAGACTACCCTTAGTCAATTCAGTTCAATTCATTTTTATTTGTATAGCGCTTTTAACAATGAACATTGTCTCAAAGCAGCTTTACACAGATAATGTGGTGATTAAACATAAATATGTTCTTTGTAAGTATGTTTGTCCCTGATGAGCAACTGTGGCAAGGAAAAACTCCCCGAGATGGCATAAGGAAGAAACCTTGAGAGGAACCAGACTCAAGAGGAACCCATCCTCATCTGGGTTGCACCAAATGTCCATTTGAAGCAGATATACAATGTTGTGGGGTACAGTGATGATGATCAGAAGCAAACTGCACTCCCGAGTCAGTGCAGCAGACCGCCGACACCAACTACAGTCCAATCCGTCCTCAAAGCACCCGTTCTACTCCGGAATTAAGAGACCGTCCCGAGCTGCACAGAAGTGTGAAGATCCAAGGAGGAGAGGGGCAGGAACACTGGTCACTGGAGCCTCAGGAGCATGTTTAACTCGACCGAAAGAGAGAGAGAGAGAGAGAGAGAGAGAGAGAGAGAGAGAGGGTGACGGGAAGAGAAGGATATGGATTATTAAGTGTAACTATTGGTGTATGAAAGTTAATGTCACTGTGCAGTTTGGACTCCGGCAAGACTCGCTATGGCAGCATAACTAAAAGGGAGAACCAGAAGGTAACACAGACATGAGGGATCTCTGGGATGAGGCGACCCACCACACCACCGTCAACAAACCTGAGTGAGCGTGTGAATGTGAGGGGCGACAGCATACAAATATACCAGTTCACCAAACACTCTATATCCATGTTCCCTCCAGATCTGTGCCTTTACCTAAGAGAAATCTACTGATAAAAGGCTTGACTAAATAAATACGTTTTCAACCTCGACTTGAACACTGAGACTGTGTCTGAGTCCCGAACACTGATTGGAAGGCTGTTCCATAACTGTGGGGCTTTATAAGAGAAAGATCTGCCCCCTGCTGTAGTCTTCATTATTTGAGGAACCAACAGATAGCCAGCACCTTTTGATCTAAGTAGGCGTGGAGGATCATACTGGTACAGAAGTTCACTCAGATACTGCGGTGCGAGACCATTGAGTGCTTTATCGTCAGTAGTAATATTTTATAATCAATGCGAGATTTGATTGGGAGCCAGTGTAGACTGATTAAAACAGGGGTGATGTGGTCATATTTCCTAGATCTAGTGAGGACCCTTGCTGCTGCATTCTGGACTAACTGAAGCTTATTTATGCACTTACTCGCACACCCAGACAGTAAAGCGTTACAGTAGTCTAATCTAGAAGTAACAAAAGCATGAACCAGTTTTTCTGCATCCTGTAACGACATCATATTTCTAATCTTAGCAATATTTCTAAGGTGAAAGAAGGCGATTCTGGTGATATTATTCACGTGAGACTCAAAGGAAAGACTCGGGTCAATAATCACACCAAGGTCTTTGACAGCCGTACATGCTGAAACAGAAACACCATCCAGAGATGCTACGTAATCGGAAAGTTTACTTCTAGCTGCATGTGGTCCTAGTAAAAGTACTTCCGTCTTATCTGAGTTGAGCAGAAGAAAGTTATTAAGCATCCACTGTCTAATGTCCTTTACACACTTCTCAACATTGTTAAGCTGATCTCTCATCTGGCTTTGCTGAAATATACAGCTGTGTGTCATCAGCATAGCAATGGAAGCGAATCCCATGTTTATGAATAATTTCACCAAGAGGCAGCATATATAAAGAGAAAAGCAGTGGGCCTAAGACAGATCCTTGAGGAACACCAAACTTTACCTCATAGAGCGTGGAGAACTCACCATTTACATCCACAAACTGATAGCGATCAGTCAAATAAGACCTGAGCCAAGAGAGAGCTGTTCCTTTATTCCTACAACATTCTCAAGTCTAGCAAGCAGTATAGTGTGATCAATGGTGTCAAAAGCTGCACTAAGGTCGAGCAAAACAAGTAAGGAGACAAAACCCTGATCAGAGGCCAATAACAGGTCATTTACCACCTTAACTAGCGCCGTCTCTGTGCTATGATGAGGCCGAAATCCTGACTGATACATTTCAAAATGTTATTCATAAGCAGATGTGAGCATAACTGCTGTGCTACAACCTTTTCTAAAATTTTGGATATAAAGGGGAGATTTGATATCGGTCTGTAGTTGGACAACTGACATGGGTCAAGGTCAGGTTTCTTAATAAGGGGGTGGATAACTGCCAGTTTGAAGGATTTCGGTACATAACCAGTGCTAATGGAAGAGTTAATTATTTTTAAAACAGGTTTGATTACCTCTGGAGCTATCTGTTTAAAGAAACTAGTAGGCAAGGGATCGAGAATACAGGTTGATGATTTTGATGAGGAGATTAATGAAATTAAGTCACTCTCATGAATAGGAGTGAAGCTTTGTAATTGATTGTCTGCTATAATGACACTGCTGTCTACAGGGTTACTTGTAAAATAATTTGGATTTATATTAACCGTCTGGATTTCTTGCCTGATGTTTTCAATTTTATTATTAAAAAAGTTCATGAAATCATTACTACCTATTGATGGTGTGCATGTTAGCGCAGTGCTTTTATTCCCTGTTAATTTTGCTACCGTGCTGAATAAAAATCTAGGATTATGCTTGTTATTTTCTATGAGGGTGGAGAAATATGCTGATCTGGCAGCACTAAGAGATTTTCTATAATTTAGGAGGCTCTCCTTCCATGCTATTTGAAATACTGTTAATTTTGTTTGACGCCATTTACGCTCTAGTTTTCGAGTGGTCTGTTTTAAGGTGCGCGTATGATCATTATACCACTGTGCTAATTTTTCTCCTGATCATTTTGGTCTTAAGGGAGCTACATCATCTAGAGTGTAACGTAACGTTGTTTCTAGATGTTCAGTGGCCCAGTCGAGCTCTGCGGGTCTGACGGAGATCTATCTAATATCGTAATATCGGAAGATTATTAATAAACGCGCTGCTGTAGCTGACGTGAAAGTACGCTTAACACGGTAACGTGGTGAGGTAGAAATGCAATGACTAAGGCAAATTTTAAACGAGATTAGATAATGGTCTGAAATAGCTTCAGACTGTGGAATTATGACTAAGTTTTTTATTTTTAATCCAAATGTTAACAACAAGTCGAGAGTGTGTCCACCACTATGAGTGGGTCCTATAACATTCTGATTAATTCCGACTGAATCTAGAATGGACACAACTGCTGCTCTTAAGGAGTCTTCCTGATTATCAAAATGAATATTAAAGTCTCCAACAATTAATGCTTTGTCTAAAGAAGTAGCTAGATTTGTAATGAAATCTGCAAATTCTATCAGAAAATCAGAGTAGGGCCCTGGGGTCTATAAATAATAATTAGTGGAATTAACTGACTTGACCTGCTTTCAGACACTGAATATTTTATGTTGGTGTAAAGAACTTCAAATGTTTTACATTTGTGTTTAGTCTTTTGTGTGACGTTTAGATTATTATTATAAATAGCTGCTACTCCGCCTCCTCTGCCATTTAGACGGGGTTGGTGTATGTAACTATACCCAGGAGGACTCGCCTCATTTAATGCTACATATTCATTCGATTTAATCCACGTTTCTGTCAAACACATTATATTAAACTCCTGGTCGGTAATAATTTCGTTTATAGTCAGCGCTTTTGGCGTGAGAGATCTAATATTCAACAATCCTATTTTTAGATCAGAGGTGCTGGCTGTGCGTTCAGTCCTATTTAATTTAATGTTAATCAGGTTACTTAAACAGACTTTCTGATAGTTCCTATATTTTGGTTTTGCTCGGGGGACAGACACAGTCTCAATATGGTGGATCCTGAGTGGCGACTCTGTGCAGCTAGCAGGCGGTCGGTTTAGCCTGTCTGTCTGCTCCTGGCCTTGGCTCTAGACAGTCACTTGTTAACTAGTGCTGTTCTGAGACTATGACCTATACTACAAGAAATGAGAGCAGCACCTTCCCGGGTGGGATGGACACCGTCCCGCCCTAACAGGCCAGCCTTGCCCTCAAAAATGCTCCAATTATTAATGAAGCCCACATTGTTTTGGAGCACCACTCGGACATCCAGCAGTTCAGCGACCATAACCTGCTGTAGGCTACATCGCCACGTCGCATTGGGATGGGGCCAGAGCATACTACAGCATCGGACATTGCCTTCGCTAATTTACACACCTCTATAATGTTACTCTTAGTAACCTCTGACTGTCGGCGTATATCATTAGCTCCTGTGTGAAAAACTATCTTAGAGAACCTGTGCTTTCCTAAGAATCTAAGCTGACCTGCTATGTCCGGCGCCCTGGCTCCCGGTATACACATAACCTGTGCTGCTGGTGCCCCTAAAGGTCTAGCTAGTTTCACGTGCCTCAGAATGGAGTCTCCTAAAACCAGAGCTCTTTCAGGTTTCTCAGCGGGTGCTTCACTGAGGAGAGCAAACCTGTTGGACACGCCAAGCGGAGAGGAATGGTGCTCCGTGGGCGAGCCTTAGCGTTAGCTTTGGCTTTGCGAGTATGCCGAGTCGTCACCCATTCGCCCGCTGCGAGGGCTCTAATGCCGGAGTCGGGGAATAGTACCTTCACCTAGGGCATCCAGACTTTCCCTGCAGAACTTGGACTGCTCTCACACTCACTACTTCTCTCTAGACTCTGGATGCGCTCCTCTAATGCTAAGATCTTCTCCGTCAAAGAGCAAACTAGCTTACACTTCTCACAGATAAAATTATCGCTAACAACGGAGAAAGACTGACTAAACATGTCACACTTCACACACTGAGTGAACTGGATGTTCGCCATAATAGAGAAATTACGTACCTTAATGTGATTACTGTAGTGTTTGTTTGTAGTTCTGGTGAATATCCTTCACTCACTGCTTTCAAACCCTCAGACAGGGAAAAAGCGCTCTTCCGACAGCAAAATAGTCGAGACGGAGCCAACGGAAAGTGAAGGATGCAGGAAATCAAAACGATATTTTGATATTTTAAAGCGAAAAAAGTGAGAAAAAACGAACTATAAAAAATTTAAAGTCTTAGTCTTGCTACCCTTAGACTACCCTTAGTCTTGCTGATGTTCAGGAGAAGGTTGTTCTCCTGGCAGCATCTCTCCAGGATTTTAACCTCCTGTAGGTAGGCCATCTCGTTGTTGTTGGCGATAAGGCCCACCACATCAGTGTCATCAGCAAACTGGAGTTGGAAGTGGCCACACAGTCTTATGTGTGCAGTGAGTACAGCAGGGGGCTCAGAACACAACCCTGGATAGCTCCAGTGCTGAGGGTGAGGGTGGATGAGGTGTGTTTTCCCACCCATTTGGCTTGTGGTCTGTCTGTCAGGAAGTTAGAGATCCATTGACACAGCGGCAGGCTGAGTCCCAGGACCTCCAACTTAGGTTCTCACACAGACTCTCACATGTGCTCTCATAAGGGCTCTCACACTGGCTCTCACATGGGCTCCTACACACACTGGGGCTCCTACACACACCGGTGCTCTTACACACACCGGGGCTCTTACACTCACCGGGGCTCCTACACTCACCGGGGCTCCTACACACACCGGGGCTCCTACACACACCGGGGCTCCTACACACACCAGGGCTCCTACACTCACCGGGGCTCCTACACTCACCGGGGCTCCTACACTCACCGGGGCTCTTACACACACCAAGGCTCCTACACACACCAGGGCTCCTACACACACACCAGGGCTCTTACACACACATGAGCTCTCAGTATCAGTAAAGTGTTTTTATGTTGTGATCAGTAAACAGTGTGATGTGTTTTTCTCTCTGTAGTTACAGTAAACGAGTTGCTGATATTAAAGAGTCTAAAGAAAACGCAACGGTGAACTGGTAAGTAACAGACGGATGTGTTGATGTCCTGATGGGTGAATATAATAAATAGTGGGTTGTGTGTTACTCTGTACAGTGGAGCAATTCATCGGGAGAAAAGACATTACCTGAGAAATGCTCTGAAGGAGCTGACCAAGGTGCTGGAGGATCAGCCTGCTCTTCTTGGACCGAAGGTAGAAAGATCACATCAACTTTCTTTTCTTTTCAGTGTGAAATCTTTTCTTCCTCTCATATGAATTCGGTGTTGGTTTCTTCCTCTTTTTTCTTTCAGGTGTTGTTTGTGTTTATGGCCTTGGCCTTTTCACGTGATGAAATCTGCTGGTTGGTGCGTCATCACGAAAACGTCCCCAAAACAAAATCTCCTGAGGATTACACTGACACGTGAGTGTGAGACTGCAGTAACAAACCATTTAAACATTTCATACCAAAACATTTATATTCTATTAATTTATTTTAATTATTACTAATTACAAATGTGTGGAAGACACAAGCATAATTTTTTTAATCAATTTAATCTACATAATGTGAATCAGAATTATTTTCACAAAATATGCAGAACACAGCAGTGTAGAATAGAACTAGTTGATTGACTAGTTAATGTACAACTAGTTAATGAACATGATGAGTGTGTGTGTGTGTGTGTGTGTGTGTGTGTGTGTGTGTGTGTGTGTGTGTGTCTCCTGCAGGCATGTAGCGGAGCTGCTGTTCTACATGGAGAGGCTTCGTGCTCTACTTCAGCGCTATAACTCGGTGGTTCAGCGTTATCACCTGCAGTATCTCTCTCGCTTCGATGCTCTCGCGCTCAAGGACACTATACAGGTATTAATGTGTAGAATATAAAGAATGCTCAGTTGCTGATTGATGCTGTGGATGGAGCACACTTCTACATTAATGATGACTGTGGAAGGTTTCACCCGATGTCCCAGTCTTATTTGTTACACCTTAGTTAACTTTAGTTGGATTCTTCAGACTTAATTGACCCTAAGATTCAGACTGAAGATTTTAGTGTCAGATAAATAGAACTTGTGCAGGTGCAGTTCACAATTTAATTTTAAAAACCTTGCAAACAAATCCAAACCTAGAGTCAGAGTCTGTGGTGAAAGTCAAGAACGGTTCAGGTGATCATCAAACCCTTAAACAGAGCCCGGCAGAAGGTCAGAATCTATAGCCGTGCTGTATAGTGTCACCACAAATGGGGATGGATTCTCTTTTGAATCTGGTTCCTCTCAAGGTTCTTCCACTTCTGGTTTCAGGCAGTTTTTTTCTTATCACTCTTTCTGTGACTCAATTATAAAAAATTAAAGCTGAAATGTAAACCTGGTTAAAAGAAATGTTTATGATTTTTAGAACATTGTTGTGTGTCCTGAAGAGGAGTCGGTGCTCATGACGTCGTTCGTGTCTGATCTGAGCGCACTCACACTCAAACAGTGTAACTTTTATCCCTTTACATTTACATTCTTTATTATTTCAATATTAACATTCCCAGTGTTTATTATATTATCTCTAAATGTTTCGCTGCAGTGGAGTGTGGAGATGAACTGGACTTTAAAGCTCTGAGACTTGACTGGTTACGATTACAGGTACATGAACACACACCACCATTACACACCACCGTCACACACTACCACACACCATCACACACCTCCGTTACACACCACCACACACTATCACACACCACCATGACACACCACCGTCACACACCATCACACCACCGTCACACACTACCACACACCATCACACACCACCGCCACACACCACCATCACACACCATCACACACCACCACACACCATCGTCACACACAGCTATCACACACCACCATCACACCACCACACACCATCACACACCATCACACCACCGTCACACCACCACACACCATCACACACCACCACCACCACCATCACACCACCGTCACACCACCACACCACCACACACCATCACACACCATCGTCACACACAGCTATCACACACCACCACCATCACACAATCACACACCATCGTCACACACAGCTATCACACACCACCGTCACACACCACCATTACACACCACCGTCACATACCACCACACACCATCACACACCACCACACACATCACACACCACCGTCACACACCACCGTCACACCACCACACACCATCACACACCATCGTCACACACAGCTATCACACACCACCATCACACAATCACACACCATCGTCACATACCACCGTCACACACCACCATTACACACCACCGTCACATACCACCACACACCATCACACACCACCATGACACCACCATGACACACCACCACACACCACCATGACACCACCATGACACACCACCACCATCACACACCACCATCACACACCACCATCCCACACCATCACACACCACCCTCACACACCACCGTCACACCACCACACACCATCATCACACACCACCGTCACACCACCATCACACACCATCGTCACACACCACCACACCATCACACCACCATCATACACCACCACACACCATTACACACCACCATCACACCACCACACACCATCATCACACACCACCGTCACACACCATCACACACCACCATTACACACCACCATCATACACCACCACACATCACACCACCACACACCACCATCACACACATCACACACCATCACACCACCACACATCACACACCATTGTCACACACCATCGTCACAAACCACCATCACACACCACCACCACACCACCACACACCATAACACTCCACCATCACACACCACCATCACACACCACCGTCTCACACCACCACACCACCATCACACATCCCCACAAACCACCACACACCATCATCACACACCACCATCACACCCCACCATCACACACCACCACAAACCACCACAAACCACCACACACCACCATCATACACCACCACACACCACCATCACACACCACCACGCACCACCATCACACCACCGTCACACACCACCACAAACCACCACCGTCACAAACCATCACAAACCACCATCATACACCATCACACCACCACACACACCACCACACAGCACCATCACACACCACCGTGACACACCACCATCACACACCACCATCCCACACCATCACACACCACCCTCACACACCACCGTCACACACCACTGTCAAACACCACTATCACACACCACCGTCACACACAACATAACACCACCACCACACACCACCATCACACACCACCACACACCACCATCACACAGCACCGTCACACACCACCATCATACACCACCACAAACCACCATCGTCACAAACCATCACAAACCACCATCATACACCACCACAAACCACCACACACCACCATCACACACCACCACACAGCACCATTACACACCACCACACACCACCATCACACACCACCACACCATCACACACCACCATCACACCACCACACAGCACCGTCACACACCACCACACAGCACCGTCACACACCACCACACACCATCACACACCACCACACACCATTACACACCACAATGATACACCACCGTCACACACCACCACACCATCACACACCACCGTTACACACCATCACACACCACCATCATACACCACCACAAACCACCACCGTCACAAACCATCACAAACCACCATCATACACCACCACAAACCACCACACACCACCATCACACACCATCACATAGCACCATCACACACCACCGTGACACACCACCATCACAAACCACCATCATACACCACCACAAACCACCACACACCACCATCACACACCACCATCACACACCACCACACAGCACCATCACACACCACCGTGACACACCACCATCGCACACCACCATCGCACACCACCACACAGCACCATCACACACCACCACCACACACCACCATCACACACCAACGTGACACACCACCACCACACACCACCATCACACACCACCACACACCACCATCACACACCATCACAAACCACCACACACCATCATCACACACCACTGAACACTGTTTTAACACACTGTGTGTGTGTGTGTGTGTGTGTGTGTGTGTGTGTGTGTGTGTGTGTGTGTGTGCGATTAGGCATACACAAGTGTGTCTAAAGCCCCTTTAGCCCTGAAGGATTACAGTGATCTCGCTAAAATCATGAACATGACGCAGTTTCACACTCGAATGATGGATGACCTGGATGAACTTCTCACTGAGACAGCTGATTTATCCATACTTGGGTACACACAAACAAACACACACAAACACCCTCAAATATATTAACATACAGTGAGGAAAATAAGTATTTGAACACCCTGCTATTTTGCAAGGTGTCCCACTTCGAAATCATGGAGGGGTCTGAAATTGTCATCGTAGGTCCATGTCCATTGTGAGAGACATAATCTAAAAAAAAAAATACAGAAATCACAATATATGATTTTTAAACTATTTATTTGTATGATACAGCTGCAAATAAGTATTTGAACACCTGTCTATCAGCTAGAATTCTGACCCTCAAAGACCTGTTAGTCTGCCTTTAAAATGTCCACCTCCACTACATTTATTATCCTAAATTAGATGCACCTGTTTGAGGTCGTTAGCTGCATAAAGACACCTGTCCACCCCATACAATCAGTAAGAATCCAATTACTAACATGGCCAAGACCAAAGAGCTGTCCAAAGACACTAGAGACAAAATTGTACACCTCCACAAGGCTGGAAAGGGCTACGGGAAATTGCCAAGCAGCTTGGTGAAAAAGGTCCACTGTTGGAGCAATCATTAGAAAATGGAAGAAGCTAAACATGACTGTCAATCTCCCTCGGACTGGGGCTCCATGCAAGATCTCACCTCGTGGGGTCTCAATGATCCTAAGGAAGGTGAGAAATCAGCCCAGAACTACACAGGAGGAGCTGGTCAATGACCTGAAAAGAGCTGGGACCACCGTTTCCAAGGTTACTGTTGGTAATACACTAAGGCGTCATGGTTTGAAATCATGCATGGCACGGAAGGTTCCCCTGCTTAAACCAGCACATGTCCAGGCACGTCTTAAGTTTGCCAATGACCATTTGGATGAACCAGAGGAGTCATGGGAGAAAGTCATGTGGTCAGATGAGACCAAAATAGAACTTTTGGGTCATAATTCCACTAAGCGTGTTTGGAGGAAGAAGAATGATGAGTACCATCCAAGAACACCATCCCTACTGTGAAGCATGGGGTGGTAGCATCATGCTTTGGGGTGTTTTCTGCACATGGGACAGGCGACTGCACTGTATTAAGGAGAGGATGACCGGGGCCATGTATTGCAGATTTTGGGGAACAACCTCCTTCCCTCAGTTAGAGCATTGAAGATGGGTCGAGGCTGGGTCTTCCAACATGACAATGACCCGAAGCACACAGCCAGGATAACCAAGGAGTGGGTCTGTAAGAAGCATATCAAGGTTCTGGCGTGGCCTAGCCAGTCTCCAGACCTAAACCCAATAGAGAATCTTTGGAGGGAGCTCAAACTCTGTGTTTCTCAGTGACAGGCCAGAAACCTGACTGATCTAGAGAAGATCTGTGTGGAGGAGTGGGCCAAAATCCCTCCTGCAGTGTGTGCAAACCTGGTGAAAAACTACAGGAAACGTTTGACCTCTGTAATTGCAAACAAAGGCTACTGTACCAAATATTAATACTGGATTTTTTTTTTTTAGATCATGTCTCTCACAATGGACATGCACCTACGATGACAATTTCAGACCCCTCCATGATTTCTCAGTGGGAGAACTTGCAAAATAGCAGGGTGTTCAAATACTTATTTTCCTCACTGTATGTGTCCTAAAGAGATGTGTAAGTGTGTGTGTGTGTGTTTGTGTGTGTTTGTGTGTGTGTGTTTTAGGTTTCACCCGC
>NC_060902.1:56144-66144 GCF_014805685.1 Silurus meridionalis
AGGGGTGGTGTATGTATAGGGTATATAGTTATAGGGGTGGATGTATGTATAAGGGTATATAGTAATAGGGGTGGGTGTATGTATAAGGGTATATAGTTATAGGGGTGGTGTATGTATAGGGTATATAGTTATAGGGGTAGGTGTATGTATAGGGTATATAGTTATAGGGGTGGGTGTATGTATAAAGGGTATATAGTTATAGGGGTGGGTGTATGTATAGGGGTATATAGTTATAGGGGTGGGTGTATGTATAGGGTATATAGTTATAGGGGTGGGTGTATGTATAAGGGTATATAGTTATAGGGGTAGGTGTATGTATAAAGGGTATATAGTTATAGGGGTAGGTGTATGTATAAAGGGTATATAGTTATAGTGGTAGGTGTATGTATAAAGGGTATATAGTTATAGGGGTAGGTGTTTGTATCTTCTTCTTCTTCTTCTTTCGGCTTCTTACACTAGGGGTCACCACAGTGAATCATCCGTCTCCACACCCCCCTGTCCTCTACATCAGCGTTTTTTGAACCCAACTACCTGCATGTCTTTTCTTACCACATCCATAAACATGCTCCTTGATCTTTCTCTTTTCCTCCTTCCTGGTGGCTCCATCCTCAGCATTCTCCTACTGATATACGCCATGTCCCTCCTTTGCACATGTCCAAACCATCTCAATCTCACCTCCCTTACCTTGTCTCCAAAACATCCTACATGCGCTGTCCCTCTAATAAACTTATTTCTAATCCTGTCCATCCTCATCACTCCCATCGAACATCGCAAAATCTTCAGGGGTTGATGTATGTATAAGGGTATATAGTTATAGGGGTAGGTGTATGAATAAGGGTATATAGTTATAGGAGTAGGTGTATGTATAAGGGTATAAAGTTATAGGGGTGGGTGTATGTATAAGGGTATATAGTTATAGGGGTGGGTGTATGTATAAGGGTATATAGTTATAGGGGTAGGTGTATGTATAAGGGTATAAAGTTATAGGGGTGGTGTATGTATAAGGGTATATATAGTTATAGGGTGTGTATGTATAAGGGTATATAGTTATAGGGGTAGGTGTATGTATAAAGATATATAGTTATAGGGGTGGTGTATGTATAAAGGTATATAGTTATAGGGGTAGGTGTATGTATAAGGGTATATAGTTATAGGGGTGGGTGTATGTATAAGGGTATATAGTTATAGGGGTGGGTGTATGTATAAGGGTATATAGTTATAGGGGTAGGTGTATGTATAAAGGTATATAGTTATAGGGGTGGGTGTATGTATAAGGGTATATAGTTATAGGATTAGGTGTATGTATAAGGGTCTATAGTTATAGGGGTAGGTGTATGTATAAGGGTATATAGTTATAGGGGTAGGTGTATGTATAAGGGTATATAGTTATAGGGGTGTATGTATAAGGGTATATAGTTATAGGGGTGGTGTATGTATAGGTATATAGTTATAGGGTGGGTGTATGTATAGGGTATATAGTTATAGGGGTAGGTGTATGTATAGGGTATATAGTTATAGGGTGGGTGTATGTATAGGGTATATAGTTATAGGGTGGATGTATGTATAAGGGTATATAGTAATAGGGGTGGGTGTATGTATAAAGGGTATATAGTTATAGGTGGGTGTATGTATAGGGTATATAGTTATAGGGGTAGGTGTATGTATAAAGGGTATATAGTTATAGGGTGGGTGTATGTATAAAGGGTATATAGTTATAGGGTGGGTGTATGTATAGGGTATATAGTTATAGGGTGGGTGTATGTATAAGGGTATATAGTTATAGGGGTAGGTGTATGTATAAAGGGTATATAGTTATAGGGGTAGGTGTATGTATAAAGGGTATATAGTTATAGTGGTAGGTGTATGTATAAAGGGTATATAGTTATAGGGGTAGGTGTTTGTATCTTCTTCTTCTTCTTCTTCGCTTCTTACACTAGGGGTCACCACAGTGAATCATCCGTCTCCACACCCCCCTGTCCTCTACATCTGCGTTTTTAACCCAACTACCTGCATGTCTTTTCTTACCACATCCATAAACATGCTCCTTGATCTTTCTCTGTTCCTCCTTCCTGGTGGCTCCATCCTCAGCATTCTCCTACTGATATACGCCATGTCCCTCCTTTGCACATGTCCAAACCATCTCAATCTCACCTCCCTTACCTTGTCTCCAAAACATCCTACATGCGCTGTCCCTCTAATAAACTTATTTCTAATCCTGTCCATCCTCATCACTCCCATCGAACATCGCAAAATCTTCAGGGGTGGATGTATGTATAAGGGTATATAGTTATAGGGGTAGGTGTATGAATAAGGGTATGTAGTTATAGGAGTAGGTGTATGTATAAGGGTATAAAGTTATAGGGGTGGGTATGTATAAGGGTATATAGTTATAGGTGGGTGTATGTATAAGGGTATACAGTTATAGGGGTAGGTGTATGTATAAGGGTATAAAGTTATAGGGGTGGGTGTATGTATAAGGGTATATAGTTATAGGGGTGGGTGTATGTATAAGGGTATATAGTTATAGGGGTAGGTGTATGTATAAAGATATATAGTTATAGGGGTGGGTGTATGTATAAAGGTATATAGTTATAGGGGTAGGTGTATGTATAAGGGTATATAGTTATAGGGGTGGGTGTATGTATAAGGGTATATAGTTATAGGGGTGGGTGTATGTATAAGGTATATAGTTATAGGGGTAGGTGTATGTATAAAGGTATATAGTTATAGGTGGGTGTATGTATAAGGGTATATAGTTATAGGATTAGGTGTATGTATAAGGGTCTATAGTTATAGGGGTAGGTGTATGTATAAGGGTATATAGTTATAGGGGTAGGTGTATGTATAAGGGTATATAGTTATAGGGGTGGTGTATGTATAAGGTATATAGTTATAGGGGTGGGTGTATGTATACGGGTATATAGTTATAGGGGTGGTGTATGTATAAGGGTATAGTTATAGGTAGGTGTATGTATAGGTATATAGTTATGGTGTAGTTGTATGTATAAGGTATATAGTTATGGGGTGGGTGTATGTATAAGGGTATATAGTTATGGGGGTGTATGTATAAGGGTATATAGTTATAGGGGTAGGTGTATGTATAAGGGTATATAGTTATAGGGGTAGGTGTATGTATAAGGGTATATAGTTATAGGGGTAGGTGTATGTATAAAGGTATATAGTTATGGTGTAGTTGTATGTATAAGGTATATAGTTATAGGGGTGTATGTATAAGGTATATAGTTATAGGGGTAGGTGTATGTATAAGGGTATATAGTTATAGGGGTGGGTGTATGTATAAGGGTATATAGTTATAGGGGTAGGTGTATGTATAGGGTATATAGTTATAGGAGTAGGTGAATGTATAGGGTATATAGTTTTAGGGGTGGGTGTATGTATAGGGTATATAGTTATAGGGGTGGTGTATGTATAGGGTATATAGTTATAGGGGTGGTGTATGTATAAGGGTATAAAGTTATAGGGGTGGGTGTATGTATAAGGGTATATAGTTATAGGGGTAGGTGTATGTATAGGGTATATAGTTATAGGAGTAGGTGAATGTATAGGGTATATAGTTATAGGGGTGGGTGTATGTATAAAGGTATATAGTTATAGGGGTGGGTGTATGTATAAGGGTATATAGTTATAGGGGTGGGTGTATGTATAAGGGTATATAGTTATAGGGGTGGGTGTATGTATAAGGGTATATAGTTATAGGGGTGGGTGTATGTATAAAGGTGTATAGTTATAGGGTAGGTGTATGTATAAGGGTATATAGTTATAGGGTAGGTGTATGTATAAGGGTATATAGTTATAGGGTGGTGTATGTATAAGGTATATAGTTATAGGGGTGGGTGTATGTATAAGGGTATATAGTTATAGGGGTGGGTGTATGTATAGGGTATATAGTTATAGAGGTAGGTGTATGTATAGGTATATAGTTATGGGGTGGGTGTATGTATAAGGGTATATAGTTATGGGGTAGGTGTATGTATAAGGGTATATAGTTATAGGGTAGGTGTATGTATAAGGGTATATAGTTATAGGGTAGGTGTATGTATAAGGGTATATAGTTATAGGGTAGGTGTATGTATAAAGGTATATAGTTATGGTGTAGTTGTATGTATAAGGGTATATAGTTATAGGGTGGTGTATGTATAAAGGTATATAGTTATGGGGTAGGTGT
Organism: Silurus meridionalis; assembly: GCF_014805685.1. Classification (NCBI taxonomy): domain Eukaryota; kingdom Metazoa; phylum Chordata; class Actinopteri; order Siluriformes; family Siluridae; genus Silurus; species Silurus meridionalis. Next base: position 60,331 of record NC_060902.1, read on the forward strand.
ATGTATAAGGGTATATAGTTATAGGGGTGGGTGTATGTATAAGGGTATATAGTTATAGGGTAGGTGTATGTATAGGGTATATAGTTATAGGTAGGTGTATGTATAGGGTATATAGTTTTAGGGGTGGGTGTATGTATAAGGGTATATAGTTATAGGGGTGGGTGTATGTATAGGGTATATAGTTATAGGGGTGGGTGTATGTATAAGGGTATAAAGTTATAGGGTGGTGTATGTATAAGGGTATATAGTTATAGGGTAGGTGTATGTATAGGGTATATAGTTATAGGAGTAGGTGAATGTATAGGTATATAGTTATAGGGGTGGGTGTATGTATAAAGGTATATAGTTATAGGGGTGGGTGTATGTATAAGGGTATATAGTTATAGGGGTGGGTGTATGTATAAAGGGTGTATAGTTATAGGGGTGGGTGTATGTATAAGGGTATATAGTTATAGGGTGGTGTATGTATAAAGGGTGTATAGTTATAGGGTGGTGTATGTATAAAGGTATATAGTTATAGGGGTGGGTGTATGTATAAGGGTATATAGTTATAGGTGGGTGTATGTATAAAGGTATATAGTTATAGGGGTGGGTGTATGTATAAGGGTATATAGTTATAGGGTGGTGTATGTATAAAGGTATATAGTTATAGGGGTGGGTGTATGTATAAGGGTATATAGTTATAGGGTGGTGTATGTATAAGGGTATATAGTTATAGGGGTGGGTATGTATAAAGGGTGTATAGTTATAGGGGTGGGTGTATGTATAAGGGTATATAGTTATAGGAGTAGGTGTATGTATAAGGGTATATCGTTATAGGGGTGGGTGTATGTATAAGGGTATATAGTTATAGAGGTGGGTGTATGTATAAGGGTATATAGTTATAGGAGTAGGTGTATGTATAAGGGTATATCGTTATAGGGGTGGGTGTATGTATAAGGGTATATAGTTATAGAGGTGGGTGTATGTATAAGGGTATATAGTTGGAGGGTATCAGACTTTGTGTCTTATCTCCTGTGTGTGTGTGTGTGTGTGTGTGTGTGTGTGTGTGTGTTTAGGTGGTGCTGAGTGTATATGAGTTGGCATGTTCAGCTGGCATTCAGTGTGATATTGATCCAGCTCTTGTTGCTGCCTTTGCTAACATGCGCTCAGGTAAAATCCACATGACACTCACTCTCATCAACACACTTTCCCCAACATACACTAACCGACACACATAATCACAGAAACAAACACTCACCAACACACTCTTACCTGCACACACTCTCACAACACACTCTCACCAAGACCCACTTTCACCATCACACTCTTACCGACACACTCTAACAACACATACTCACCGATACAGACTCACAACACACTCTCACCAACACACACTCACGGATACACACTCACAACACACTCTCACCAACACACACTCACAACCCACTCACCAACACACACTTACAACACACTCACTGATACACGCTCGCTCTAATACACAATCGCTCTAATACACACTCACCGACACAAACTGTTCCTGACACACATTCTCACCAACACACGAACTTACAGACACACACTATCACCGACACACACTTACCAACACACACTCTCACCAATACACACTCACCGACACACACTGTCACAGACACACACTCTCACCAATACACACTGTCACCAACACACACTCTCACAACACACTCTCACCGACACACACTCACCACACACTCTTACCGACACACACTCACAACACACTCTCACCAACACCCACTTTCACCATCACACTCTCACCGACACACTCTAACAACACACACTCACCGACACACTCACAACACACTCTCACCAACACACACTATCACCATCACACTCTCACCAACACACACTCTCACCGATACACACTCTCACCGATACACACTCGCTCTAATACACACTCACTATTACTAAATAAACATTGGTTTTATGTGTGTGTTTAGACAATGCATCAGTGGAGGAGGAATATAAACTTGCATGTCTCCTGCTGGTGTTCGCTGCAGTTTCACTGCCCATTCTCGCCATCGATCCAAACTCATTCTACAAACGAGAATATGGAGGTGAGAAAACACACACACACACAAACACACACACACACATACAAGGTGTGGTCACTGGTCATGTGACTCGGTTTGTAAATGTTACCACTGCAGGTCACCAAAACAACATCCACTGTCTCGCTACCGCCATCAACCACCTGACCGCTGCCATGTTCACCGTCCAGAACAAGAACATAGAACAGCACCTTCGCGAATTTCTGCTGGTACACACACACACACACACACACACACACACACACACACACACACAATCAGTAAGTTGAGAGATTGATGATGTTTGGTCTTTTACAGATTGCATCATCAGCATTACTGCAGCTTGGACAGAACATTGATAAAGTGGAGATCAGACACAGAGACTCGGTCTATCTGCTGTTGGACATGGTGAGTGCACACACACACACACACACACACACACACACACACGGCTGTGATCACATCTTCGTTTAAACAAAGCTAACACGCAAAACATGTCTAGTTGATCCGTGAAACCTTATAGTGATTTGATCGACTATATAGTGATTTGGGTCTCCTGTGTGGGAGCAGTAAACTCTAAAAGCGTGCTCAAACTTATACACAGAAAACACATGAGCACAAAAAACATGTGACCATTATCTCATTAACTAATTACAACATTGTGTGTGTGTGTGTGTGTGTGTGTGTGTGTGTGTGTGTGTGTGTGTGTAGATCGTGGAACAGTCTCCATTCCTCAGTCAGGACATTTTGGAGAACTGTTTCCCTTACGTGCTGCTGCGTAACGCCTACAGAGAAGTACACAAAACTGTAATACTTCACACTATGGGATAAACCTGGAAAACACACACACACACACACACACACACACACACACACACACACACACACACATTACTGGAGCTCATATCAGTGTATCAGGTACACTTAAACCCTGTGTAAACATGAACATCCCATAATTCACTGTAACAGAACACTGACATGGACGCAAGCAACAGTGACTCACAATCTTTTAAATTAAACTAAGTGTTTTTTGATTAAATAATAAACCTGTATAACACACACACACACACACACACACACACACACACACACACACACACACACACACACACAGTAAAGTAAAAGACAAGGAGTAAAGAAACTGCAATTGAGAGTGTGTGGCCAAGAACTGGAGAAAGCAGAAAGTAAACAGAAATTAAACAGGAAGTTAATAGGAAGTGCCTGCTGTGTAGAACTGTTTCAGATTTAATGTTCTAATGGTAAAATTCTTCATTATTATAAATAAATGATAAATAATCATTAATCTCAGTTTTTAACCTGTGGTGTGAAACTTTACCACTTTGTTTGTGTCTCTGTTCTAATCATCTGCTTCAATCATGTGTTGAATAAAAGCCTCACCCCCCAATCCTCACGTTTCTCTGCTTCATTATCATAAAAATGACGTTTACAGGGTGTGGCTGTGGGTGTGGTCAAAGGCGGGGCCAGATGAGCTGTGAGTAAAACTGAGAAGCAGAAAGTACTGTAACATCTGGTGGGTGTCATGTAGACTTCATGTCTCAGGTATTCATTTTAACCCTTTGACATCTACATTTCAATCAAAGGATGAGCACCCCGGCTTACACTTTTATTACACCTGCTTACCCCGAAGCAGGACAAACCCTGACCTCTTCAGCTGACTTCAAACAACATTCAACTGATAACACAAGCCAGTCTCTATACCTTACAAAGTACACATACACACACACATACACCACCCTGAAAGCCAGATAACCCCCTGGCCTCTCTGGTTGACTTCACAGGGACCCTCAAACCATAAAACAATTCACTTCCAAACTCTGCCCTAGTACGCCTGTTTGTGACACACACATATACACACACCACAAGGGAGCATTCTTTTATTAATTAAATATTATATAAAATGTCCCACATTACATAACACAAACATATATATTGTATGTATTTTGTATTTAAGTGTTTAACTCTACCTCAACAATAGTTACACTCTAAAGGTTTATTAATGTACCTCCACTTTAATGCTGTCTTTTCCTTTCAAGGCCTGATGTCAAAGTTGATTTACAATTATCTGCTCTTTGCTTTCCTAACAAGGGTGCATTTTATATATCAGAATATAACATTGTACTGACATAAGTTATACCTTAAATATTAGGTATCGTATTAGATGTCGTTTTTTTGCTTGTTTCGATCAAAGCACAGGGCATTTGACCTCAACCACTGACTCTACTACTGCTTACAGCCCACTTTTACTCTCAACAACGGACGTCTATTCAGTGTTTAGCAGAGTGAATGCACGCAAGGCAGCTGGCCCGGATGGCATACAGGGATGTGTTCTCAGAGCATGCGCTGGACAACTGGCACAGGTCTTCACTGACATTTTCAACCTGTCACTGGCCCAAGTCACGGTTCCTACATGCCTGAAGACCACAACCATCATACCTGTGCCTAAGCACTAAGCTGCCGAATGCCTGAATGACTTTCGCCGAGTTGCACTCACCCCATCGCTATGAAGTGCTTTGAGAAACTGGTAATGAATCACCTCACTGTCGTCCTACCACCTACACTGGACCCACACCAATTTGCCTATTACCCGAACAGGTCAACAGAGGATGCAGTTTCCACAGCTCTTCATTCAGCCCTCACCCACCTGGATAAAAGCAACACCTACATCAGAATGCTGTTCATTGACTTCAGCTCTGCATTCAATACAGTCCTCCACACTGTACTAATCACTAAGCTCAGTGACCTGGGTATCTGCACCTCCACTTGCAGATGGATTCTGGACTTTCTTACCAACAGACCTCAACCCTCATTCTGAACACTGGCATCCCACAGGGCTGTGTTCTGAGCCCACTACTCTACTCCCTGTTCACCCATGATTGTGCTCCTCTGTATAACTCCAACATCTTCATTAAGTATGCAGATGACACCACCGTGGTCGGCCAGATCGACAACAATGACGAATCGGCCTACAGGGAAGAGATCCGTAATCTGACAGCATGGTGTGCCAACAACAACCTGACCCTCAACGCCACAAAGACCAAAGAGCTCATTGTGGACTTTCGGAAATCCAACAGCAGGAGACATCTACCAGTCAACATCAATGGAACTGAGGTAGAAGTCTCCAGCTTTAAGTTCCTGGGAGTTCACATCTCTGAGGATCTGTCATGGCAGCAGAACACTTCAGCACTGGTTAAAAAGCACAGCAGCGCCTGTACTTTTTGAGAAGTCTCAAGAAATCTCATCTGTCCCTGGGGATTTTAACAAGTTTCTCCTGCTGCATCATTGATAGCATCCTGACCAATTCCAACACTGTATGGTACGGAGGCTCCACTGTGTGTGAACGCAAAGCCCTGCAAGGGCTGGTCAAAACCGCCCAACGCATCACTGGCACCCAACTACCTGCCATTAAACACCTTCACCACAGCAGGTGTGTGCGCAGAGCTCAGAACATTATCAAGGTCTCTTCACATCCCAGTCATAAACTGTTTAACCTCCCTCCATCATGAAGGAGCTACAGGAACTTACGCACCAGAACCAGCAGGTTCAGGGACAGCTTTTTTCCATTCACCATCACACTACTGAACTCTACACTACACCACTAATCACTACAAAACAAAACACAAAACAAAACACTGTATATAACCTCTGTACAATACATGTACATACTACATACTACATACTATATCTTTTTTACTCCTCATCACATCTGCACTATTCTTTATCTATGTATCTTTATATCCCTACTGTACAT
>NC_060902.1:71144-83644 GCF_014805685.1 Silurus meridionalis
CACACTGATCATACTTATCACTGAACACACTGATCACTAAACACAATGATCACTAAACACACTGATCACACTTATCACTAAACACATCACTAAACACACTAAACACACTGATTACACTTATCATTGAAGACTCAATTCAATTCAATTCATTTTTATTTGTATAGCGCTTTTAACAATGAACATTGTCTCAAAGCAGCTTTACACAGATAATGTGGTGATTAAATGTAAATATGTTCTTTGTAAGTATGTTTGTCCCTGATGAGCAACTGTGGCAAGGAAAAACTCCCGAGATGGCATAAGGAAGAAACCTTGAGAGGAACCAGACTCAGAGGAACCCATCCTCATCTGGGTTGCACCAAATGTCCATTTGAAGCATATATGCAAAGTTGCGGGTACAGTGATGATGATCAGAAGCAAACTGCACTCGAGTCAGTGCAGCAGACCGCTGACACCAACTACAGTCAATCCGTCCTCAAAAGCACCCGTTCTACTCCGAATTACATGGAACCACCCAAGGTGTTGATGAGAGACCGTCCCGAGCTGCACAAGTGTGAAGATCCACGGAGGAGAGGGGCAGGAACAGTGGTCACTGGAGCCTCAGGAGCATGTTTAACTCGACCGAAGAGAGAGAGAGAGAGAGAGAGAGAGAGAGAGAGAGAGGGTGACGGAAGAGAAGGATATGGATTATTAAGTGTAACTATTGGTGTATGAAAGTTAATGTCACTGTGCAGTTTGGACTCCGGCAAGACTCGCTATGGCAGCATAACTAAAAGGGAGAACCAGAAGGTAACACAGACATGAGGATCTCTGGGATGAGGCGACCCACCACACCACCGTCAACAAACCTGAGTGAGCGTGTGAATGTGAGGGGCGACAGCATACAAATATACCAGTTCACCAAACACTCTATATCCATGCGCCTCCAGATCTGTGCCTTTACCTAAGAAAATCTACTGATAAAAGGCTTGACTAAATAAATAAGTTTTCAACCTCGACTTGAACACTGAGACTGTGTCTGAGTCCCGAACACTGATTGGAAGGCTGTTCCATAACTGTGGGGCTTTATAAGAGAAAGATCTGCCCCCTGCTGTAGTCTTCATTATTTGAGGAACCAACAGATAGCCAGCACCTTTTGATCTAAGTAGGCGTGGAGGATCATACTGGTACAGAAGTTCACTCAGATACTGCGGTGCGAGACCGTTAAGTGCTTTATACGTCAGTAGTAGACATCACTAAACACACTAAACATACTGATCACTACACACACTAAACACACTAATACACTGATTACTAAACACAATGATCACAGTTATTACTAAACACACTGATCATACTTATTACTAAACACATCACTAAACACACTAAACACACTTATCACTAAACATACTGATCATACCGATCACTAAACACATCACTAAACAAACAGATCACTAAACACATTGATCATACTTATCACTAAACACAGTTAACACATTGATCACAAAACACACTAATTACACTTCTCACTACACACGCTAAACACACTAATCCCTTAACACACTGATCACACTTATCACTACACACCCCAAACACACTGATCATATTTGTTACTAAACACACTGATCACACTTATCACTACACACCCTAAACACACTGATCATATTTATCACTAAACACACTGATCACTAAACACACTGATCACTACACACACAAATCAATCACTAAACACACTGATAACTACACACACTAAACACACTGATCACTAAACACACTGATCACTACACACACTAATCAATCACTAAACACACTGATCACTACACACACTAAACACACTGATCACTAAACACACTGATCACTACACACACTAATCAATCACTAAACACGATCACTGAACACTAAACACACTGATCACTGAACACTAAACACACTGATCATATTTATCACTAAACACACTGATCACTAAACACACTGATCACTACACACACAAATCAATCACTAAACACACTGATAACTACACACACTAAACACACTGATCACTAAACACACTGATCACTACACACTAATCAATCACTAAACACACTGATCACTACACACACTAAACACACTGATCACTAAACACACTGATCACTACACACACTAATCAATCACTAAACACACCGATCACTGAACACTAAACACACTGATCACTGAACACTAAACACACTGATCATATTTATCACTAAACACACTGATCACTAAACACACTGATCACTACACACACTAATCAATTACTAAACACACTGATCACTACACACACTAAACACACTGATCACTAAACACACTGATCACTACACACACTAATCAATCACTAAACACACGATCACTGAACACTAAACACACTGATCACTGAACACTAAACACACTGATCATATTTATCACTAAACACACTGATCACTAAACACACTGATCACTACACACACAAATCAATCACTAAACACACTGATAACTACACACTAAACACACTGATCACTAAACACACTGATCACTACACACACTAATCAATCACTAAACACACTGATCACTACACACACTAAACACACTGATCACTAAACACACTGATCACTACACACTAATCAATCACTAAACACACTGATCACTGAACACTAAACACACTGATCACTAACACACTGATCACTAAACACACTGATCACTACACACACTAATCAATTACTAAACACACTGATCACTACACACTAAACACACTGATCACTAAACACACTGATCACTACACACACTAATCAATCACTAAACACACGATCACTGAACACTAAACACACTGATCACTGAACACTAAACACACTGATAAAATTTTTTACTAAACACACTGATCACACTTATCACTACACACCCTAAACACACTGATCATATTTATCACTAAACACACTGATCACTAAACACACTGATCACTACACACACTATTCAATCACTAAACACACCGATCACTGAACACTAAACACACTGATCACTGAACACTAAACACACCGATCACTGAACACTGAACACACTGATAAACAATTTTCACTAAACACACCGATCATTAAAAACACTAAATATACTCATCACTAAACACACTGATCACACTTATCACTGAAACCACTGATCACTGAACACACTGATCACTGGGCACTAAACACACTGATCACTAAACACACTGATCACTACACACACTAAACACACTGATCACTAAACACACTAAACACACTGATCACTGAACACTAAACACACTGATCACACTTATCACTAAACACACTGATCACTAAACACTAAACACACTGATCATTAAACACACTAAACACACTGATCACTAAACACACTGATCATATTTATCACTGAACACACTGATCACTTAACACACTGATCACTAAACACACTAAACACACTGATCATACTTATCACTGAACACACTGATCACTAAACACACTGATCACTAAACACACTAAACACACTGATCACTAAACACACTAAACACACTGATCATTAAACACACTGATCATACTTATCACTGAACACACTGATCACTAAACACAATGATCACTAAACACACTGATCACACTTATCACTAAAGACATCACTAAACACACTAAACACACTGATCACACTTATCATTGAAGACATCACTAAACACACTAAACATACTGTTTACTGAACACTAAACACACTAATACACTGATTACTAAACACAATGATCACACTTATTACTAAACACACTGATCATACTTATTACTAAACACATCACTAAACACTAAACACACTAAACACACTGATCACTGAACACTAAACACAACGATCACACTTATCACTAAACACACTGATCATACTTATTACTAAACACATCACTAAACACACTAAACACACTAATACACTGATTACTAAACACAATGATCACACTTATTACTAAACACACTGATCATACTTATTACTAAACACATCACTAAACACACTAAACACACTGATCACTGAACACTAAACACAACGATCACACTTATCACTAAACACACTGATCATACTTATTACTAAACACATCACTAAACACACTAAACACACTTATCACTAAACATACTGATCATACAGATCACTAAACACATCAATAAACAAACTGATCACTAAACACATTGATCATACTTATCACTAAACACAATAAACACATTGATCACAAAACACACTAATTACACTTATCACTACACACGCTAAACACACTAATCCCTAACACACTGATCACACTTATCACTACACACCTAAACACACTGATCATATTTGTTACTAAACACACTGATCACACTTATCACTACACACCTAAACACACTAATCATATTTGTTACTAAACACACTGATCACTACACACACTGAACACACTGATCACTGGACACTAAACACATCACTAAATGCACTGACCACTAAACACACAAATCAGTCACTAAACACACTGTTCAATGTACACTAAACACACTGATTACTGAACACTAAACACACTGATCACCAAACATCACTAAACACACTGCTCACTACACACACTAAACACACTGATCACTGAACACTAAACACACTGATCACTAAACACTAAACACACTGATCACTGGACACTAAACACATCACTAAACACACTAAACACACTGATCACTAAACACACTAAACACACTGATCATTAAACACACTGATCATACTTATCACTGAACACACTGATCACTAAACACAATGATCACTAAACACACTGATCACACTTATCACTAAAGACATCACTAAACACACTAAACACACTGATCACACTTATCATTGAAGACATCACTAAACACACTAAACATACTGTTTACTGAACACTAAACACACTAATACACTGATTACTAAACACAATGATCACACTTATTACTAAACACACTGATCATACTTATTACTAAACACATCACTAAACACACTAAACACACTGATCACTGAACACTAAACACAACGATCACACTTATCACTAAACACACTGATCATACTTATTACTAAACACACCACTAAACACACTAAACACACTAATACACTGATTACTAAACACAATGATCACACTTATTACTAAACACACTGATCATACTTATTACTAAACACATCACTAAACACACTAAACACACTGATCACTGAACACTAAACACAACGATCACACTTATCACTAAACACACTGATCATACTTATTACTAAACACATCACTAAACACACTAAACACACTTATCACTAAACATACTGATCATACAGATCACTAAACACATCATTAAACAAACTGATCACTAAACACATTGATCATACTTATCACTAAACACATCAATAAACAAACTGATCACTAAACACACTAATTACACTTATCACTAAACACACTAAACACACTAATCCCTAACACACTGATCACACTTATCACTAAACACACTAAACACACTAAAACACTGATCACACTTATCACTACACACCCTAAACACACTAATCATATTTGTTACTAAACACACTGTTCAATGTACACTAAACACACTGAACACACTGATCACTGGACACTAAACACATCACTAAATGCACTGACCACTAAACACACAAATCAGTCACTAAACACACTGTTCAATGTACACTAAACACACTGATTACTGAACACTAAACACACTGATCACCAAACATCACTAAACACACTGCTCACTACACACACTAAACACACACTGATCACTGAACACTAAACACACTGATCACTAAACACTAAACACACTGATCACTGAACACTAAACACACTGATCACTAAACATCACTAAACACACTGCTCACTACACACTAAACACACTGATCACTGAACACTAAACACACTGATCACTGAACACTAAACACACTGATCACTGAACACTAAACACACTGATCACTAAACATCACTAAACACACTGCTCACTACACACTAAACACACTGATCACTGAACACTAAACACACTGATCACTGAACACTAAAGACACTGATCACTAAACATCACTAAACACACTGCTCACTACACACACTAAAACACTGATCACTGAACACTAAACACACTGATCACTGAACACTAAACACACCGATCACTGAACACTAAACACACGATTACTGAACACTGAACACACTGATCACATTTTCACTAAACACACCGATCACTGAACACTAAATACACTGATCACTAAACACACTGATCACTACACACATTAAACACACTGATCACTAAACACTCTGATCACTAAACACACTGATCACTAAACACACTGATCATTAAAACACTAAATATACTCATCACTAAACACACTGATCACACTTATCACTAAACACATCACTAAACATGCTGATCACTAAACACACTGATCACTAAACACACTGATCACTAAACACACTGATCACACTTATCACTAAAACCACTGATCACTGAACACACTCATCACTGGGCACTAAACACACTGATCACTAAACACACTGATCACTACACACACTAAACACACTGATCACTAAACACACTGATCACTACACACACTAAACACACTGATCACACTTATCACTAAACACACTGATCATTAAACACTAAACACACTGATCACTGAACACTAAACACGCTGATCACACTTATCAATAAACACACTGATCATTAAACACACTAATCAATCACTAAACACACTGATAACTAAGCACACTGATCACATAGCACACTAAAACACTGATCACTGAACACTAAACACACTGATCACACTTATCAATAAACACACTGATAACTAAGCACACTGATCACTTAGCACACTAAAACACTGATCACACTAAACACACTAAACACACTGATCACACTTATCACTAAACACTAAACACACTGATCACTGAACACTAAACACACTGATCACTAAACACACTGATCACTGAACACTACACACACTGATCACTAAACATCACTAAACACACTGCTCACTACACACACTAAACACACTGATCACTGAACACTAAAACACTGATCACTAAACACTAAACACACTGATCACTGAACACTAAACACACTGATCACTAAACATCACTAAACACACTGCTCACTACACACACTGATCACTAAACACACTGATCACTGAACACTAAACACACTGATCACTGAACACTAAAGACACTGATCACTAAACATCACTAAACACACTGCTCACTACACACACTAAACACACTGATCACTGAACACTAAACACACCGATCACTGAACACTAAACACACCGATCACTGAACACTAAACACACCGATTACTGAACACTGAACACACTGATCACATTTTTCACTAAACACACCGATCACTGAACACTAAATACACTGATCACTAAACACACTGATCACTACACACATTAAACACACTGATCACTAAACACTCTGATCACTAAACACACTGATCACTAAACACACTGATCATTAAAAACACTAAATATACTCATCACTAAACACACTGATCACACTTATCACTAAACACATCACTAAACATGCTGATCACTAAACACACTGATCACTAAACACACTGATCACTAAACACACTGATCACACTTATCACTAAAACCACTGATCACTGAACACACTCATCACTGGGCACTAAACACTGATCACTAAACACACTGATCACTACACACACTAAACACACTGATCACTAAACACACTGATCACTACACACACTAAACACACTGATCACACTTATCACTAAACACACTGATCATTAAACACTAAACACACTGATCACTGAACACTAAACACGCTGATCACACTTATCAATAAACACACTGATCATTAAACACACTAATCAATCACTAAACACACTGATAACTAAGCACACTGATCACATAGCACACTAAAAACACTGATCACTGAACACTAAACACACTGATCACACTTATCAATAAACACACTGATAACTAAGCACACTGATCACTTAGCACACTAAAACACTGATCACTGAACACTAAACACACTGATCACACTTATCAATAAACACACTGATCACTGAACACTAAACACACTGATCACTAAACACACTGATCACTGAACACTACACACACTGATCACACTTATCACTAAACACACTGATCACTGAACACTAAACACACTGATCACTGAACACTAAACACACTGATCACACTTATCACTAAACACACTGAACACTAAAGACACTGATCACTAAACACACTAAACACACTGATCACTGAACATTTAACAAACTAATCAGTGAACAATGAACACACTGAACACTGAGAATCCTGATCACACTAGTTGCTGATACATTACACCTTGTGTGTTTATTTCTGTATGCATCTTATTTAGCTGTGCGTGTGTGTGTGTGTGTGTGTGTGTGTGTGTGTGTGTGTGTGTGTTCAGGTTCCGATCTCTTGTTTGATGTCATTCCTAAGTGAGTTGGAACGTGGTTACAGCAAACACACAAATGCGTATCACAATCAAATACACGCTGCCGACGTCACACACACCATTCACTGTCTTCTGCTGCACACCGGATTACTGGTACCTGTGTGTATGTGTGTGTGTGTCTGTGTGTGTCTGTGTGTGTGGGGTTAAAAATATAAATTAAATACAAAAGATATTGTCTGCTAATATATATATATATATATATATATATATATATATATATATATATATATATATATATATATATATATATTTATTTGTGTGCATGTGTGTGGTTGTGTGTAGTACTGGTTGACAGAGCTGGAGGTGTTAGCATGTCTGTTTGCAGCAGCCATTAATGATTATGAACACACAGGAAACACCAACAACTTCCACATTCACACACGGTGCGTAATATTGAGTGTATTCACTGCTAAAAAAGTGTGATAATACAATCGTGTACACAATATGTGTGTGTGCGTGTGTGTGTGTGTGTGTGTGTGTGTGTGTGTGTGTGTGTGTGTGTGTAGGTCTGACTTGGCGATGATCTACAATGATCGGTCGGTGCAGGAGTGTCATCATGTCAGTGCCGTTTTCCGCCTCCTGCAGGATGAAAACATGAACATCTTCATGAACCTGACACGAAATGAATGGCTGTGAGTCTCTGTCTCTCACACACACACACACACACACACACACACACACACACACACGCGCACACACACACACACGCGCACACACACACACACACACACACACACACACACGCGCACACACACACACACACACACACACACACACACAATTTTGAATCTAGCGCTGTGTTGGCTATATTAACTTTACCGCTGTGTGTGTGTGTGTGTCTCAGTGAGCTAAGGTCTCTGGTGATAGAGATGGTGTTGGGAACAGACATGTCCTCTCACATTCTACAGGTTAAAGCTATGAGGACATGTTTACAGCAGCATGAAAGGTAAACATTTTCATTAACACACATAAGCAATAATACACACACACACACACACACACACACACACACACACACACACACACACACACACACACGGACATGCACACACAGGGTTCTGGGCTGTGATTGGAAAGAGGTGATTACAGCAGCTCTGAAAGTAGTGCAGGTTTCTATGAAAGTGTTCGCTCTGGTTATGGTTGCTATAGTAATGGCTTCTTCACAGGGAACTAAAAACACACAATCCCTTGATAATTCACTGAACTAGAACACTGCAGAATATAGACGAGAATGTCCTCAATGACTCATTAAAGTTAGAAGTCATTCCACACTCACTGCAGTTCTAAATCTGATATCTTTATAAACACAATGAGCAGGAGCAGCTGACTGGGTGCTGATGTGTAGAAGGAGATGGAGATCTGACACTGTAGTTGATTTATGGGTGCGTGACAGCCTGAAGACTTAAATAAAGAGCGTGTATTTTCTATTCCAAATCCAGATGTTCCATCAGTGTACCCACGAGACATTAACCCACAAATAATCGCACACACAGTGTGTGTAGATGATGTGTTGGAATGCAGATAAGTGCCTGAGCACCTGTCCAAAAAAACTGTATCTTTAGAGACTAATCACTGTGCATGTGTGTGTATCAGCATTGATAAAGCAAAGGCGTTGTCTTTGATTCTTCACACGGCTGATATCAGTCATCCTGCTAAATCCTGGAGTTTACACTCACGCTGGACCCCCAGACTAATGGAGGAGTTTTTTACACAGGTAAACACACACACACACACACACACACACACACACACACACACACACACACACACACACACACACTGCCACAAGCAATAATAATAATAATAATAATAATAATATGGTATATTTATGTACAGGTTTAGTTTCATCACACATGGATATTATGCCTAAATGCTAATATTTAAATATTGTGTGTGTGTGTGTGTGTGTGTGTGTGTGTGTTTTACAGGGGGCTAAAGAAGCTAAACTGGGTTTGGCTATCTCTCCTCTGTGTGACAGACAGAAAACACCTGTCGCTCAGTCTCAGATCGGTGAGAACTCACTGTTATTTCCTGACCTCATGCACAAACCTGTTGATCAGCAATAACACACACCTTCATGTAGAAGGGGCGGATTAGAGAAATCCTTCAAATGAAATACATTAATAACTGATGATTTGTCTGTTTCAGCTTTTATAGAGTTTATTGTGGAGCCAACGTTTTTATTAATCAGTGACATGTCTGAGAAAATCATCATCCCTCTGATACAGGACTCGACTGAGCCATCAGCAACCTGCAGCAGATACAGGTGTGTGTGTTACTGCACCGGTAACGTCCCCAAACACACTGTAGAGGTAAAAACGATGTTAGATGTCACCGGTTTTGTCTCTTGACAGATTTGCTCTAATTGCTTCATCTGTTGCGCTTGAGCAGCGCCCCCTCCTGTCAAGGGTGAAATATCCTTTTAAAAGCTCCTTCCCTTACACCTATAAAGACCACAAATTCACAAAAGTAAACAACATTATTATAACAAATTAATATTTAAATGAATGAATTGACAAGAATTCAATAGTATAGTAAATAAGGCTCCTACATCCGGCCCCTTATTGAGGGTGTAAATTATGCCGAATGTCTACTAATAAATATATAAGGTTCATGAAAGCTCATTTATTTTTGGTTCTATCTTTTTCTGTATCTGCTATTAGCAGGCAAGGTTTATTAATAGGTCTTTCCGAGAAACCAGTGTTTGTCTGCAGTTTAACAGTTCTTATGTGTCGTTTGGAATCAGGTAGAACTTCTGTTACTCTTCCAATAGGCTATAATCCACGAGGTGCCGATCTTTCTGCAGACCTTATTTGCAGTTTTTAGCAGTTTTGTTGTTCTTCTTGGGACCGCCTTTTCCAGAAATGGTCTGTTAAATACTGTTTTTGCCTTCAGCTACAGTATGTATGATGGTATGTATATATATATATATATATTTATATATATATATACTGTATATATATATGTGTGTGTGTGTGTGTGTGTGTGTGTGTGTGTGTGTGTGTGTAGAGGACTACAGTGGACTGTGGCGGACCTCGTTAGCTTCAGATCCATGTGGATGAGACACACTGAGGAGAACAAGAGCAATTGGAGGGACAAAATGAATAATGGGTATAATGAATATATAAACACTGACACACACACACACACACAAAGTATATAAACACATATACACACACACAAAGAATCAATCAGATTTACCGATTTCTCATCTGGAATGAAGAGCAGAAAAGTATTTTATATATTTTGTATATGAACTGTCACTCTCTGTCCCTGTCTGTCTCTTTGTCTGTGTCCATGTCTCCATCTGTCTCACTGTCTCTGCAGGGGTGTCTGATTCCAAATATAAGTCTAAAACACTCTCAGAAAAAGAAACAGCATGAGGGGAATATTTACCTGATAAATGTGAGATGAGAAAGATGATCTGTGGCCTGAATATTGTGCTGCAGTTGTAATGCATAATTAATTCTACACATTTCTAAATTATAATTTTTAATAAATACCTCCTTTAATCCTGAGTGTATATATAATATTGCTATATACAACCACATCACACACACACACACCCCACCGTAAGACTCTGTAGGTTCTTTACGTCTGATAAAGATCTGAACATCTGTATGTGTGTGAGAGAGAGTAATGATACAATACACAGTTACGCACAATAACATTTTATTCATAAGAGCAAAGTGGATCAGTGCTTCAGAGTGACAGGTTTCATCAGTGCAGCGCATTAAGCCTCCACTAGGGGGGCGAGATAGAGGAATTAATGATAGATAGATAGATAGATAGATAGATAGATAGATAGATAGATAGATAGATAGATAGATAGATAGATAGATAGATAGATAGATAGAGAGAGAGAGAGAGAGAGAGAGAGAGAGATAGATAGATAGATAGATAGATAGATAGATAGATAGATAGATAGATAGATAGATAGATAGATAGATAGAACATGCAGTTTGGCATCCACCAGAAGTGCAAAAAGTAACAATAAAGTGCAAAAAAAGTGCAAATAGTGCAGAAAAATATGTAGCATATGTACAGTGTGTAACATATAAATTTATATGTAATCATATGTACAGTG
>NC_060902.1:88644-113644 GCF_014805685.1 Silurus meridionalis
CTCTCTATTTTTCCCAAGGTGCAGGGTTGTTTGCGGGGTCGGCATCTACTTCTTTATGGGTCCATAATCTTCATGAGGTGGGACATGACTGAAACTGGAGCAACCTCAGGATGCCTCGGGATGGGGAGAGAAAGAGAAGCCGTGCAGAGGAATTAGCGTAGCTGCTGTTCATAATATTAACAGCACAATTCAATTCAATTCAATTCATTTTTATTTGTATATATTTTTTATTTGTATATATTTTAACAATGAACATTGTCTCAAAGCAGCTTTACACAGATAATGTGGTGATTAAAAGTGAATATGTTCTTTCTTTAATATGTTTCTCACAAGTTGATAATGTGATGTAATCAGATGTTCTGGAGCACAAGGTTATGATGTGATGTGTGTTATGTGTAGAACTCGCTAAAAACATACGTCTTTAATCTGCACTTAAACTGGGAGAGTGTGTCTGAACCCCGAACACTGTCAGGAAGACTATTCCAGAGTTTAGGAGCTAAATGTGAGAATGTTCTACCACCTTTAGTGGACTTTGCTAATCTAGGAACTACTAGAAGTCCGGAGTTTTGAGATCTCAGGGAGCGTGATGGATTGTAGCGTGTTAGAAGACTGGAGAGATACATGGAGATAAACCATTTAGTGTTTTGTAGGTAAGTAGCAGTAGTTTGTAGTGGATTTGAATCTTAACAGGAAGCCAGTGTAGGGATGAGAAGATTGGAGTTATATGGTGATATTTTCTTGACCTTGTGAGAACTCTGACTGCTGCATTCTGAACTAACTGAAGCTTGTTTATTAATGATGCAGGACATCCACCTAGTAATGCATTACAGTAGTCCAGTCTGGAGGTCATGAACGCATGGACAAGCTTCTCTGCATCAGATATAGACATGTTTCTTAGCTTAGCAATATTTCTAAATGGGAAAAAGGCTGTTTTTGTAATATGGTTGATATGATTTTTAAAAGACAAGTTGCTGTCTTTGAGATATATAACTGGGTATCAGCATACCAGTGGAAGCTAATCCCATACCTTCTAATGATATTTCCCAAGGGAAGCATGTTTACTGTGAAAAGCAGGAGTCCAAGGACTTGTGGCACCACATAATTTACTTGCATTTACCTGGATAGCTCTCCATTTAAATCTACAAAATGGTAACAATCAGACAGGTAGGATTTAAACCAGCTTAATGCCTGTCCCTGAATGCTGATGTAATTCTGTAGGTTATTCTGCATCCTGTAACGACATCATATTTCTCATTTTAGCAATATTTCTAAGGTGAAAGTAGGCGATCCTGGTGATATTATTAAGGAAAGACTCGGGTCAATAATCACACCAAGGTCTTTGACTGCTGTACACACTGAGACAGAAACACCATCCAGAGATGCTACAGAATCGGAATGGTTGCTTTACTAGGACATGTTAGAGTTAAGCAGAAGAAAGTTATCAAGCATCCACTGTCTAATGTCCTTTACACACTCCTCAACATTGTTAAGCTGATCTCTCTCATCTGGCTTTGCTGAAATATACAGCTGTGTATCATCAGCATAGCAATGGAAGCGAATACCATGTTTATGTTTTTTTCCCAGAGGCAGCAGATATAAAGAGAAAAGCAGTGGGCCTAAGACAGATCCTTGCGGAACACCAAACTTTACCTCAGAGAGTGTGGAGAACTCACCATTTACATCAACAAACTGATAGCGATCAGTCAAATAAGACCTGAGCCAGGAGTAAAGAGACAAACCCTGATCAGAGGCCAATAACAGTCATTTACCACCTTAACTAGCGCCGTCTCTGTGCTATGATGAGGCCGAAATCCTAACTGATACATTTCATAAATATTCTTCCTCAGTAGATGTGAGCAGAACTGCTGTGCTACAACCTTTTCTAGAATCTTGGAGATAAAGAGGAGGTTTGATATTGGACTGTAGTTGGACAGCTGACAGGGTGAAGGTCAGGTTTCTTAATTAGGGGGTTGATACTGCAGTTTGAAGGATTTAGGTACAAAACCAGTGCTAATGGAAGAGTTTATTATTTTAAAACAGGTTCAATTCCCTCTGGAATGATCTGTTTGAGGAAACTTGTAGGCGAGGGATCGAGAATGCAGGTTGATGATTTTGATGAGGAAATTAATGAAATGAAGTCGTTCTCTTGAATAGGAGTAAAACTTTGTAGTTGATGGTCTGTTATAATGACACTGCTGTCTACAGGGTTACTTTTAAAATACTTTAGGATTTATATTAATCTTCTGGATTTCTTGCCTGATGTTTTCAAATTTATTATTAAAAAAAGTTCATGAAATCATTACTACCTAATAATGGTGTGCATGTGAGTGCAGTGCTTTTATTTCGTTTTAATGTTCTCTTTTAAGTAGGAACAGAACTGGGCAGAGAAAATCTTTGGTTCTGTAAAATGGGTCTGTAATTTAATAGTGTGTTTGGATCCAAAGTATTTTTCTTAATGAGGGGCTTAATAACTGCTAACTTGAGGGGTTTAGGGATGTGACCTAAAGATAGTGAGGAGTTAATAATATTCAGAAGAGGCTCACCAGCTGTATATAACACTTCCTTCAGTAGTTTAGATGGAATGGGATCTAACTGACATTTGGCTTTGGTAATAACATCTTACAGCTTAGCCAGCCATTAGGGTTGCACAAGTCAGGTCACTCTTAGTGTCGGTCTCAAGCCTGGATAAATGGGGAGGGTTGTGTTATGAAGGACATCCAGCATAAAACACGTGCCAAATCAAATATGCAGATCAGGAATCAGTACTTCATACCGGATCGGTCGAGGCCCTGGTTACCAACGACCGCCACAGGTATCGTTAACCAATAGGGGTACCTTACCGGTGGAAATTGGGCAACTGTTGGCCAAAGGAGGAGAAGGAGAGGAGGAAGACGTCTACAGAGACGACAGGGAAAGGAGAAGTGAAGTGGAGTGGAGGTTCAGGTTGGTACTTTAAATGTTGGTACTATGACTGTTAAAGAAAGAGAGGGAGCTGATATGATGGAAAGGAGAAAGGTAGATATGTTGTGTGTTCAGGAGACCAAGTGGAAAGGGAGTAAGAGCAGGAACATTGGAGGTGTTTAAACTGTTCTATCATGGTGTGGATGGAAAGAGAAATGGTGTAGGGGGATTCTGAAGGAAGAGTACAGTAAGAGTGTAGTGGAGGTGAAGAGAGTTTCTGATAGGGTGATGAACGTGAAGCTGGAAGTTGAAGGCGTGATGATAAATGTCATCAGTGCTTATGCTCCACAAGTGGGTCGTGAGATGGAGGAGAAGGAAAAATTCTGAAGGGTGACGTATAAGAGTGGAGGAAGGTGCACACAGGTGGACTATGTTCTATGTAGGAGATGCAACCTAAAGGAGATTGGAGACTGTAGAGTGTTGGCAGGGGACAGTGTAGATGGTGGTCTGTAGGATGGTTTTTGAGGTGAAGAAAAAGAGGAGGAGAGTAAGGACTAAAAGAAGAATAAGATGGTGGAAACTGAAGGAGGAAGACTGTAGTGTGAGGTTCAGGAAAGAGGTCAGACAGGGGCTCGGTGGTGGTGAGGAGATGCTGGATGATTGGTCAACTACTGCAGAAGTGATAAGGGAGACAGTTAGGAAGGTACTTGGTGTGACATCTGGAAATAGAGAGGAAGACAAAGAGACATGGTGGTGGAATGAGAAGTGCAGGAGAGCAGAAGGAGAAAGAGGTTGGAGAAACAGAATTGGGATCGACAGAGTGATGAGAAAAGTAGGCAGGAGAACAAGGAGATGCAGCAGCAGGTAAAGAGGGATGTGGTGAAAGCCAAGGAAAAGGCATAGGAGAAGTAGGAGAAGTTGGACACTGAGGAAGCAGAAAAGGATTTGTAGAAATTGGAAGGATGTGTCACAAGTTAGAGCAATAAAGGATGGAGATGAAAATGTGTTGACTAGTGAGGAGAGTGTGTTGAGAAGATGGAGGGAGTATTTTGAGCAGCTGATGAACGAGGAAAATGAGAGAAAGAGAAGGTTGGATGGTGTGGAGATGTGAAGCAGGAAGTGGATAGGATTAGTAAGGAGGAAGTGAGAGCAGCGATTAAGAGGATGAAGAGTAAAAAGTTGGTTGGACCAGATGACATCTGTAGAAGCATTGAGATGTTTAGGAGAGATGCAGTGGAGTTTTTAACCAGACAGTTTAACAAGATTTAGGAAAAGTGAGAAGATGCCTGAGGAATGGAGAAGGAGTGTGCTGGTACTGATCTTTAAGAATAAGGGAGATGTGCAGACCTGCAGTAACTACATTGGAATAAAGTTGATCAGTCACACCATGAAGTTATGGGAAAGAGTAGTGGAAGCCAGGCTGAGAGAAGAGGTGACCATCTGTGAGCAGCAGTATGGTTTCATGCCGAGGAAGAGCACCACAGATGCATTATTTGTTTTGAGAATGTTGATGGAGAAGTATAGAGAAGGTCAGAAGGAGCTGCATTGTGTGTTTGTGGATTTAGAGAAAGCGTACGACAGAGTGGAGAGAGGAGTTGTGGTATTGAGGGAGGTGGTAGCTCAGTGGTTAAGACATTGGGCTTTGGATCAGAAGATCACAGGTTCAAATCCCACCACCACCAAGCTGCCACTGCTGGGCCCTTGAGCAAAGCCCTAAAACCCTCCCCTGCTCAGTTGTAAGTCGCTCTGGATAAGGGCGTCTGCCAAATGCCGCAAATGTAAATGTATTGTATGAGGAAGTCTGGTGTGTCAGAGAAGTATGTGAGGGTGGTGCAGGACATGTATGAGGACAGTGTGACAGCAGTGAAGTGTGCAGTAGGAACAACAGACTGGTTCAAGATGGAGGTTGGACTGCATCATGGATTGGTTCTGAGCCCTTTCCTGTTTGCAGTGTTGATGGACAGGTTGAAGGACGAGGTCAGACCGGTGTCTCTGTGGACTATGATGTTAATGGATGATAATGTGATTTGTGGTGAGAGTAGGAAGCAGGTGGAGAAGATCCTGGAAAGGTGGAGGTACACGCTGGAGAGAAGGGGAATGAAAGTCAGTAGGAGTAAGACAGAGTACATGTGTGTGAATGAGAGGGAGGGCAGTGGAGTGGTGCGGTTGCAGGGAGAAGAGGTGGAGAAGGTGGAGGAGTTCAGGTACCTGGGGTCAACATTGCAAAGTAATGGAGAGTGTGTTAGAGAAGTGAAGAAAAGAGTGCAGGCAGGGTGGAGTGGGTGGAGAAGAGTGATAGCAGGAGTGATTTGTGATAGAAGAGTATCTGTGAGAGTGAAAGGGAAAGTTTATAGGACTGTGGTGAGACCTGAGATGTTGTATGGTTTAGAGACAGTGGCATTGAGTAAAGGACAGGAGGTGAAGCTGGAGGTAGCAGAGCTGAAGATGTTGAGATGTTCGTTGGGAGTGACGACGATGGACAGGATTAGAAATGAGTTTATTAGAGGGACATCGCATGTAGGACGTTTTGGAGATGAGGTAAGGAGTAAATAAATGCCGCAAATGTAAATGTGTCATCTGCAAATTTCAGGAGTTTAACAGTTGGGGATGTTTCCAGTGCTGCTATCGCAGCTGTGCATGTAGGTCTATATACTATAAACACACAGGCTTCACATACGCACAGGTTATACACCCACAAACACGGTCACACAGGTTCTATACACACACACACACACACACACACACACACACACACACACACACACACACACACAGGTTCTAAACACACACACACACACACACACACACAGGTTCTAAACACACACACACACACACACACACACACACACACACACACACACACACACACACACACACAGGTTCAACACAAACACACATACACACAGGTTCTACACACACACAAACACAGGTTCAACACAAACACACATAGGTTCTACATGCACACACACACAGGTTCAACACAAACACAAACATACACACAGGTTCTACACACACACACACAAACACAGGTTCAACACAAACACACACATAGGTTCTACACACACACACACACACACACACACAGGTTCTACAGAAACACACACATTTTGCACACATTTTAAATACACAGGTTCTACATGCACACACAGACGCACACATACACACACAGGTTCTACACAAACACACACAGACAGGTTCTACATACACACACATACACACGGACACATAGGTTCTATACACAGACATACATTCCACACACACACACACACACACACACACACACACACACACACACACACGTCATCAATCCACTTAGCAGTTACTGCATATGACTGCAGTTGTTCTCTCACTGAATTGTGCTGCAGCAGCCGTGTGATAAAACTTCACTCCAGGCTGCAGTCTGGACACATCCATTAGAGCTCCACTGCTGTGATACAATGAGCTCTGATACACTGCCCCCTACTGCTGCTTTTTTTTTCTGCAGCAACCTCACACACCTGTGCTGATCCTGGGGGCGGAGCTTACTTTTCTGTTTTTTAAGGTAATATTATTATTTTTATGTCAGTAGCAGAAATGTTTTTTCAATGATAACGATATGACTTTAGTGTGTGTGTGTGTGTGTGTGTGTCCTATATTCACTGTAATTAATGTGTTTTTGTGAATCCCGTTAGTGATGCTGGTGTTGTTAATGTGTGGTCTCTGTGTAATATCTGTATCCATGGCAATGGTCTGTGATGTCCAGAGTGAAAATGATGATAAACATGATGACTCACACTGTGTGTGTGTGTGTGTGTGTGTGTGTGTGTGTGTGTCTTTAAAATGGTGTAAAATGAAACTCAAAGATTTTTGCTGCTTCACTACTTCATTAAATCAACACATTGACAAAACATTACAGTTATTCATAAATACATAAACCTTTATCATCATCATCATCATCATCATCACATCATCATCAACTTTTATAACAGCAGTAACTTTATTATTTGCAATAAATCAGATTCGGAACAAATATTTAATTTGACTTAGTACGAGTGATTATGTGTGTGTGTGTGTGTGTGTGTGTGTGTGTGTGTGTGTTAATAAGCTACTTTTTGCCGAATCTCTGTGGTACAGCGAGACTCCAGATCTGTTGTGGGACACCGTCCCAGTCGCGAGATTGAATTCTCTCGTCAGTGTAAACATCAGAGTGCGAACCACGTCCAAACCTACACACACACACACACACACACACACACACACACACACACACACAAACATACATAGATGCACATATCAATACACAACACACATCAACAATGCACAACCACACACACCACACACCCACACGCGCACTAATTCTCTCTCTCTCTCTCTCTCTTTCACACTCACACACACACACATCAATACACACTATATACATGCATATATACAGATGCTTCCCACCTTACAAACAAATTACAGTTTGAACGATTGATGTAGGAGCTATAAATATATATAAACAATAAAATATATATAAATATATATAAACAATAAAATATACTAAAACAAATCGAAATACTGTATACAATATTTTGTATTAAATAATAAAAAATGTAAAAAAATAATTTAAAAAGAATTCACTTAAAGATATTCATTGGCCCGAGTCCAGTCCGCATCATATGGACTCGTTACGGTTGACGACTAGCTCACGGCGAATCGCCTCCATTTTGAATTTTTTCAACTCTGAACAAATTTTACTTTGAGGACAGGTTTGTTCGTATCCGCGAAAGTCCGTAAAGTGAATGTTCATAAAGAGGGGAGCATCTGTGTATATATACAGTCAGACCCCGAACCTACGGCCACTCAACTTACGACATTTCAGAGATACAATCGTCACCGCCGACAAAAATTACATTTTATATATATATATATATATATATATATATATATATATATATATATATATATATATATATATATAATCATTTTTTATTGACTTTATTTGTACTATGTAAAAAAAAATGTAAATGTGTTTACAGTGCCTCTTTATGTCTGGGTCGGAATGCATCATAGAGTAGTCACTCTTCTCGACTAACCCTAGATCTATGTCGTAAGTTGGGGTCTACCTGTATATACTGTATATATATATAAATATATACACACACTTGCGTACCGTTGAGGGTGGTGTAACACTGTTGGGTCACGTGTGTATCTCTGAAGGTTGTTCAGTAACAAACTCAGTGCCTTCTTCAGGAGATGATCATCAATTACACCACCAAGCTGCTGTTCGCTCACCTGTCTCACACACACACACACACACACACACAGACACAGTGGTAAAGATCTCATTTACTCCTGAAAGAATACATAAATAAATGAATTAATAAATAAGTCCCCACATACACAGTTCAGTGCGGTGTTCCCTGTCAGAGCACTAACACAGGTGTGTTAAGTGTCGCCAGGAGTGTGTGTGTGTGTTGGTGTGTAAAGTTTATTGTTTTAATGTTTTCCAGCTCACCAGCTTCTCTCGCATGGTTTCCTCCAAGTCCACAGCCGTTTCTCCATCTGTCATTTCATGTGTCGCCCCGGCAACCAGCAGAAACATACCAAACACAGCAAACCACACACTTGCATCCATCACAACAAACACACTCCAACACACGCTAACACACTCCCACACACACCAACAGTCTCCAACACGCACTAACTCACTCCAACACACACTAACTCACTCCAACACACACGAACAGTCTCCAACACACACGAACAGTCTCCAACAGGCACTAACTCACTCCAACACACACTAACAGTCTCCAACACGCACTAACACACTTCTCAAATATACAACTTGTTCTGAGGGAGAAGGTTTGACCATGTATACATATATATATATACACACACACACACACACGCCCACACACACACACACACACACACACATACACACATACACACAGTACTGAACAGGATGTTGTTTTAAAGGTCCCACAGGACAATAAACAGTTCTTAATCTTCCATTAACACGTGTCTCCTGAGATTCTCCAAAACATGAATCAAGGGAAGATTATAAAAGGATTTATCCCTCTCTCTCTCTCTCTCTCTCACACACACACACACACACACACACACACACACACACACACACACACACACACACACACACACACCCACCCCATCTGGAATAACACCAACAATCAATCAGCTTTAAGAGAAAAATCAGATAAAGAGGTTCATGACAACATCAGCAGATGGTTTAAAAATAATATTATTTACAGTTTAGTACAGAGAGAGAACATGTTATTCATGATATTATTATTCACATTTCAGCATTTAAAACTTCTACATCAGTCAGTTCTAGATCAGACACAGTTCCCTTGAGTCTGGAAACTTCTGTGGAGTACAAATGTAAGATTTTTGTCTCTACCAGAAGAACTTGTGTGAGAAGGAGAACAGGAGAGAAGATGTGGACGGTTTCTCATCAACACCTTGGGTGGTTCCATGGAATTCTGGAGTACAGGAGCTTTGAAGATGGATTTAGACTGTAGTTAATATCAACAGTCTTCTACACTGACTCAGGACTACAGTTTGCTCTGATCATCACTGCACCTCAACATCGTTTATCTGTAATAAATGGTCATTCGGAGGATGGGTTCCCTCTTGAGTCTGGTTCCTCTCAAGGTTTCTTCCTTCTGCATTCCTTCACCACAGTCTCCACCGACTTGTTCATCAGGGACAAACTTACACATATAAAGAACATATTCATTTTATCACCACATTATTTGTGTAAAGCTGCTCTGAGACGATGTTCATTATTAAAAGCGCAAAACAAATAAACATGAATTGAATTGATGATGTGATCAGACTCCCTCACCTCCACACTCACACGTGGAGGTGAAAGTTTAATGGTTTTAGGTTGTTTTGGAACAGTGAAGGTTGTGGAAAGTGAATATGAACCATCACGGCTCACATTCCATACTTTAACAGCATGCAGTTCCATCTGGACTGCGGCTTATTGGAACTGACTTCACGTTACAACAAGACTATGAGCCAAAGCATAGGTCTGAGTTCTGTACGTGTTATTTAGAGAGCAGACAGATGTCTGGAGTGATAGCTATCATGGAACCACCTGCCCAGTCACCGCACCTCAATCCTACTGAACTGATCTGGCATGAAGAAGAATCTCCAACTAGTGAAGAACATCTTTGGAGAGTTTTACAAGAGACACAGAAAAATATTTCAGCTGAATATTTGGAGAAACAAAGTGTCTGGATGCTGAGAGTGTGTAAAACTGTTCTTCATGCTAATGGAGGATTTTTCACTGAAAATAAAGTTCTGGACATTTATAGATTTATCTGGACAAAGGACATTTTTATACTGTTTCATTGCTGAGTTTATTGTATAGAAACAAAAGCATTATGCACATTTCTCTCAAACACTATAAAACATTTAGTTTTCACACTTTTTACAGAAACTGTTTTTATTTATTGATTTATTCATTGTTCATTATATGTTTAATTTGTTCTAACATTATATACTTTTTCCATGTTGTTTGTATTCTTAGTTCTAAGTAGTTTTGTGGTTGAATCTAAGGAGAATATATCTGAAAGAAGACATTTCTAACACACAGTGAGAGATCCGAGCACATGGGAAAAACCTTAATTATATATTATATATATTACAATTATAACCAAGTCTGAAAACTTCATCATCAGGAATGTCACACAGCAGCCAGTGATTCCCAGCAACAATCTTCTGCTGTGTCACTTATGTTTCTACAGAACACTACAGAAGAACCTCAAATGTTGATAGCATGTCAGTTAACTAGCATGTGTTAATCAACTTTATTTAGATTAAATGAATAAAAAAGGAGCCACTCAGCAGCATACAGTAGATATACATTTATAATGTGTGTGTGTGTGTGTGTGTGTGTGTGTGTGTGTGTGTGTGTTTTGAAGGTAAAAGCAGCCATAAGCTAGTGTTAGATTTGCTGACAGTGTATGAATTGGTATCAGTATTGTATCTGAGAGACATGTGGGTGTGGCTTGTTTTTTAACGAAGGAGGGTTTGTCTTTGGAGAAGTGGGCGTGTCCATCTTGCTCATATAAAAATACAAAGACACACCCCGTTCGGCCCGTAAAGACACACCTCAATTAATGTTTAGTACTGTTTAAATGCTTTAGAGAACATGCTGAAGTGTGTGTGTGTGTGTGTGTGTGTGTGTGTGTGTGTGTGTGTCTGTTAGTGTGTGCCATCACTCCATTGTGTCCTCCACTGTTTGATGTGTGATGTTGGGGGTTGTGCAGGTTTGAGAGGTTTTACAGGCTGAAGGTCAGGATGAAGGTCAGAGCGTTCCTGCTGCCGGATTCTTACTGCATGATATTCAGGAATGCTGTCCTTATATGGAGACCTCCGGAAAACCCGAACTGAGAAAGAGAGAAAGAGAGAGAGAGAGAGAGAGAGAGAGAGAGAGAGAGAGAGAATGAGAGAGAGAGAGAGAGGAGAGAGAGAGAGAGAGAGAGAGAAAGAATGAGAGAGAGAGAGAGAGAGAAAAGAGAAAGAGAGAGAGAGAGAAGAGAGAGAGAGAGAGAAGAGAGAGAGAGAGAGAGAGAGAGAGAGAGAGAGAGAGAGAGAGAAAGAGAGAGAGAGTGAGAGAATTCCAAAACAAATTCAAAACCTTGACATCATCATCCTACAGGAGACATGGAGCAGGACAGAAACGGTCACGCAGTGTCCCCAAGACGACAGAAAAATCATATTACCCTCCCAAACACTAAATACAGCATGCCAAGGCAGAGACTCAGGAGGCTCTAATCTGATACAAATCACAACTACACACCATACACATCGTCACAACTTCTAAATACTACACTTAAAAATAAAAATACAGAAATCCTTAATGTCCAGGCCCAGGGAAACGTGCTCATGTGTGGAGACCTGAAGGCCAGAACAGGAACACAAGCCGACAGAGTAAACACACACGGTGAACACTTCATTAATAACAGCATGACTTTCAATCACCGTGATTCAATATCTAGAAATCTGAGAACACCATTTCTAATGGTGTGTTTATACATGTAGAATCCGAAAAAAACTCGGAGCAAAAACACAAACTATAAACTGGAGCATCTAAAATCAGTAATTAAAGAAAATCAAAACTCTTTAGATTTCCCAATTAGTGAAGCGAAACTAAAGAACAAAATCAACAAACTGAAGCCACAGAAAGCGTCAGAACCCGACGGAATCTGGAATCTAGGACTAATTACTTCAATCTCTAAAAGTGGAGACAAATTTCACCCAATAACCACTGAGACATTTGTGTGATCAGTAATGTGTCATTTACACCCCGCACAACTGATCACATTTACACCCCGCACAACTGATCACATTTACACCCCGCACAACTGATCACATTTACACTCCGCACAACTGATCACATTTACACCCCGCACAACTGATCACATTTACACCCCGCACAACTGATCACATTTATACCCCGCACAACTGATCACATTTACACCCCGCACAACTGATCACATTTACACTCCGCACAACTGATCACATTTACACTCCGCACAACTGATCACATTTACACCCCGCACAACTGATCACATTTACACCCCGCACAACTGATCACATTCACACCGCACACAACTGATCACCAGCATGAACCAAATCGTCCCCACTTTTAATTCCCTCTCAGCCGCCAACAAAATGCACCACCTTCTGGGGAGATCAGAGAGCTGCATACTTGCAGCTCACTATATACGCACCTGCTACTAGGTGAGGGACAGTGTGTGACCATGTCATCTAGTGTACGCAACACACACACACACACACACACACACACACACACACACACACACACAGTGTGCATTCATCTCTTTTTCTTTACTTTCTACTTTTTATTTTATTATTGTTGTATTTTATTTGTATTTATTTTACAATTATGTCATTACTAACTCTATAGTTTATATTGTTATTATAGTTATATTACAGTATTTTATAGATTCTATACTACATTATATACAGTATTATTATAGTTTATTATTATTTCTGATCGTTAGTGCTGGTGTTATGTGTCTGTGTGTTCTATTGTTTATCATGCAATAAAGCAAATTTTAAATCTTTGAATCTTGAGAAAGAGATAAAGAAAGAGAGAAAGATTTTCAGTTATTTTGTACATGATGACGTTGCAGTTTGTCTCAGTATCTTTGGAGAGTTTCTCAGAAAATAAATGAAATTCTCAAATCTACATCATGGAGTCACGTGTGCGCTTTATAAAAACTATTGCTTGTTGCTTCGATCAAATTGCAAATGCTTTTGTACATTCAAACAATTGATTGCGTCTGCTGTTTCCTGCATGTGTCTCTAATTGATGAATTGTGCAGATGAATCTTGAATGTCATTAATAGAGGGATGTGTACAGCATCAGATCAAAATGATCAACTAGTTTCTCTGAAACAGTTAAAACATGAAACTTGTGGACCTTTAATTAGTGACAGAGAGCAAAACACAATTTATGAACATAGATGAAGAACCAGGAAAAAATAAACTCTATTACAGTACAGTAAAATTGTGAATCCTGTTTGGTCTTTTGCAATAAATATAAATCACATATGAAGTCAAATAAATACATTTGTGCTGCTGATATTTATAGATGCCAAACAGAAGAAATTCATCTTTGTTTATTTTCAACCACTTCAACTAAAATCATAGTTTATATCAGGAAACACTGAAACTATGCGCAGTCATACTGACGACTAAACATTGTGATGATCATGTTTTGGAAATAAAGACCAAAGGACACAGATTTCTGATGGTAATGAGATGTTCATTTAAACAAATACTTAGTTTTGAGAGATGAACAGGATTTTGAGAAAAGTTCAGTTGTGTTCTGCTGTTTGTACTAATAGTTTTGAGAAATGAACTTACTGCTTTACAAATGTTAAGGATGATTTAAGAAACGCTCCAAAGAACCTGAGTGAAACTGTAATAGTGTTACTGAAATTTAGAGACACACACGAATAAAACACAAAACACTGCAAACCACCAGAACACACACAGTGGAATTGTTCATCTGGTTCCCATCAAACACCACAATTCTGCCCCGACACTAACTGATCCATCACACACATGCAGATCAGTGCAGTGGCACACACACACACACACACACACACACACACACACACACACACACACACACACACACAGGGTTGAAAGTGCATGTGGCACTCAGCAGTGCAGTTATTCACACAGTAGTCACTCGGTGTGTGTTTACCCAAAGACCGAAGTGTGTGTGTGTTGGAATTATTGTGCCACCGTGTGTTTGTCTGCATCAGATGGCTGCAGGTGACGATGGGCACGATAAAACTCTGTCTCATACTGAGGATGTCTCTCTGTCTGCTTAAAGAACCCACACTAATAAACACACACACACACGAAAACGAAGAAAAGCAGAAGAAGAAAACAGCATGAGGATGGAGAACATGGAGAGAGAAAGGAGCATTTTAAACTAAAACAGAAGAACTGAAGAGATGTAAGCACCTCGAAAACTGTGTGTGTGTGTGTGTGTGTGTGTGTGTGTGTGTGTGTGTGTGTGTGTGTGTGTGTGTGTGCGTGAGTGTGTGTGTGCATGTATTTGTACCTTCCACAGGATGCAGACAATCAAAGCGAGCATGATCACTCCAGCTAATATAGCGATCAGGATGATCCACCATGGAACCCATGACGCATCCAACACACTTAGCTCAGGATACACCATCAGTGATACCTGTCTCACACACACACACACACACACACACACACACACACGGGTAACCCAGATAATTCACAATCAGAGCTTGTGGTTTAAGTCTGTGGGAATTTTCATACATGTACATGTCACTTCTTCTGTGTGTGTGTGTGTGTGTGTGTGTGTGTGTGTGTGTGTGTGTGTGTGTGTGTGTATACCTGTGCAGCAGCATCTCTGAGCACCAGATGTTTGAGGCTGGACTTGACGGAGATGTTTGCTCTGACCAACACTTCGGACACGCTAACCCCGGAGAACTCCTGACACACACACACACACACACACACACACACACACACACACACACACACACACACACGCACACACAGTGAATTCACACAGCAGCGCCAGCTGAGACATGTATGTGTGTGTGTGTGTGTGTGTGTGTGTGTGTGTGTGTGTGTGTAAAAGAAATAGAATAATAATAATAATAAGAAGAAGAAGAATAACCTCGATGAAGGTGCTGTTCCACAGACGAGCTGCAACACGGAACTTCACAGAACCGGAGAAATTCTGAAGTGCACACTGAAACACTACACACCTTGCTGAGCCTAACACACAATCCTGTAATATACACACACACTTAAACATTACACACCCCGCTGAGCCTAACACACAGTCCTGTAATACACACACACACACTTAAACATTACACACCCCGCTGAGCCTAACACACAATCCTGTAACATACACACACACATTCAAACATACAGACACACTGAAACACTACACACCTAGCCAAGCCTAACTCACAATCCTGTAACACACACACACTGAAACAGTACACACCTAGCCAAGCCTAACACACAATCCTGTAACACACACACTAATTTAACCTGAGAGAGCTTATTCCAGCACCCTGAACAAACACAATATGTGCATCCAGGACCATGCTTTTAGATGCACATTTGGATTTAGGGTCAGGGTTTAGGTTTAGGGTCAGGGTTTGGGTTTAGGGTCAGGGTTTAGGTTTAGGGTTAGGGTTTAGGGTCAGGGTTTAGGGTCAGGGTTTAGGGTCAGGGTCAGGGTTTAGGTTTAGGGTTAGGGTTTAGGGTCAGGGTTTAGGTTTAGGGTTAGGGTTTAGGTTTAGGGTCAGGGTTTAGGTTTAGGTTCAGGGTTTAGGTTTAGGTTTAGGTTTAGGGTTTAGGTTTAGGTTTAGGGTCAGGGTTTAGGTTTAGGGTCAGGGTTTAGGTTCAGGGTTTAGGTTTAGGGTTAGAGGCCGGACTGCTGAGGAGAGACCTTGTATAAGACACTCTGGGAGGGGGGAGGGGTAACATCAGAGATTCACCCCTTTTGCTTTGTCTGTGTAAAATTCTTTTTTACTTTTGCTTTATGATTCACCTACTTTTATTTTGATCACGTTTTTGGCACCTTTTGGCACAATAGTATGTCACAAAATTAAGTGCACCCCTCACATTTCAGCAAACATTTCAGTATCTTCTCAAGGGACAAAACTAAAGCAAAAGAAATTAAACTTGACACATTTTAGACAATGTGCAGCTGCTACTGCTGGGCCCATGAGCAAGGCCCTTAATCCTCACCTGCTAAGTTGTAAGTAGCTCTGAATAAGGGCATCTGCTAAATGCCATAAAAGTACATTTAAATGTACACCCTAAGGAAATGTTTTAAGGAAAAAAATGTCTTTAGAATTTGATGGCTGCAACACGCCTCAAAAGTGTTGTTACTGGAAAAAGTAAATGGTATTAAAATTAAACAGTTGCGGTAGAACAAAACAAGGGACAAGGAGGAAAATCAATATTGGATAGATGTTTTTGACTACATTTAAAACAGTCATGATTCTGTAATGGAAATCACCGCATAGGCTCATTAACACCTGCAGAAATTATTGTCTGTGAACACAGTTTGCATGTCATCCATAAATGCTGGTTAAATCTCTATCATGTAAAGAAGAAAACATTTCTGTGAACATGGTCCAGAAACACCACCATCCTCTCTGGGCCAAAGCTCATTTAAAAAGTACTGAGGAAAACTGCTCTGTTCTGTCTGTCTCCTAGCCTAACACACAATTCTGTAACACACACACACTACAAAAACACTACACATCTTGCAGAGCCTAACACACACACACACACACACACACACACACACACACACACACACACACACACACACACACACACACACACCAGTTTGAGGGATTTGCGTCGGTCGTTAGCAGCAACGGCAGGTGTGTTGTCCTGCATGTTGTTTCTCACAGGTGCATGTTCTTCATCCTCAGGATATGAGCGAGTCTTTCTCACCTTCATAACACATTAATACACACTTCAAATACTTTTCATTCACACCAACATCTCATTCTACCATCACACTCCATTCAGTACCTACCTGTGACAGTATGTGTGTGTTGTGTGTATTGTGTGTGTGTCTGAGGTGGAGTGTGTTAAGTGCTGAGTGATGTGTGCAGTGTGTGTGTGGATGATCGGAGTGTAAACTAGTAGGGTAAAGCAGCCATTTTTCATTCGGCAGCTCGTGAGGCCACATGATGTTCAGAAACGCCGAGCCAAGAGTCTGCAGAGACTGACCGCTGTTAGAAACCTGGACACACACATTCACCAAATCATACACACAAATACACCGTATACACACAACCATACACAGACACATTACATACATTTTAATAATTGTAGGAAAAATACAAATAAAAAACAATGATATCTGTGTGTCTGTGTGTAATGTAAAAGATCTGTGTATTATGTGAATTGTGTGTATGATGTATATACTGTCTGTATGATGTGTGTATAATGCAGTGTAAAATGCAGTGGTGTGCAGTCAGGGCCAAAAAATCCTTCTCTGCTGCCTGAACACTATCAGAAGCACTGACCTACATTTACAACCTGAATTCTAATATTTGATCCATGAAATTGTATTAATTTATTCCATCAGTTTCTTCTCTTCATGTGGTAGTGTTTCTCTCGGCTGCACTGCTTCAGTACGTGTATGTGGATGTTAGATTTTTTTGTCCAATCAGATTTCAGCCTCTATGTGCTGCCATGTGAATCTAATCTATCCAGGGCCTTCAAAGTATGTACTGCTATGTTAACCATAGTCTGTTTCTTTAACCAATCAGATTTCAGATTCTCCTCACAGGGCAGCGAGCTGTTCCAGAATAGCATCAGCATTTTTCAGTCTTCTGATTGGTTGGTCAGAGGGAAACTGTTACAGTTACAAGTTTGACTGGTAAAACACATGTGTAGCTCTGCACACGTTAATACATCTGAGTTAGACATTTTTATGCCTACGGAGGTATGATTTGGTCTCAGACATACTTAAAATACATTTTGAAGAAAAGCGAGACATGGTGAGGAGGTCACCAACCCTGAAGCTAACTAGCGTGTCTCAGCCCGGGAAAGGGTTTGTTCTCCACTTCCAGACCAGTGAATACGAGCGGTACCACTGGATTACAGCCTCTGGGGGCGCTGCACATTATGAGTCTGCATCTCTGGTGAGTAGGTTGTGTTTTATTTACATTTTAATGTTTTTGTCATGTTATTAGACAAATCTTGATTGTGAACTGCTCCAGATGTTGTAGGTGCACAGTTGTGGTTGTAGTGTAGAGGTTTGGAGTGTAACTGGGTTTGTTGTTTTAGTAAAATGGTTTTCACCTCCAGATGTGAAACGTCTCCTTCTCTGTAATGCCGCACCTTGTTATATTGCGTTTTTGTGTAGTATTGATGATTTCTATAATTGCGACATGATAGTGGTGGTATTAAGAGGTGGATTAAGTCGGGTATGTCCTCACTGAAGGCCCATGTACCAAATGCACAGCCCGCCACTGCATACACACTGGAAAAATGTATATAGTGTATGTAAAATATATATAGTGTATGTGTGATGTATATTGTGTGTATGATGTACATAATGTGTATTATGTATAAAGTGTGTATTATGTATATATAATATGTGTAATGTTTAGGGTGTATGATGTACATAGTGTGTGTATGATATATATAGTGTGAATGATGTGTGTATGATGTATATTGTGTATGATGTAGATGTATGATGTACATAGAGTGTGAATACACATAGTGGGTGCCAGACATAGCAGGTCAGCTTAGGTTTTTAGGAAAGCACAGGTTCTCTAAGATAGAAGCTAATGATATACACCTTCAGTCAGAGTTTACTAGGAGTAACATTATAGAGGTGTGTAAATTAGTGAAGGCAATGTTTGATACAGTAATATGCTCTGTAACCATCCAAATGCCACATGGCGGTGTAGCTTACAGCAGTTTATGGTCGCTGAACTGCTGGATGTCCAATTGGTGCTCCAAAAACAATTCAATTCAATTCATTTTTATTTGTATAGCGCTTTTAACAATGAACATTGTCTCAAAGCAGCTTTACACAGATAGTGTGCTGATCGAAACCAAAATGTAGTAATTCTCAGAA
This sequence comes from Silurus meridionalis, assembly GCF_014805685.1. Taxonomy (NCBI): domain Eukaryota; kingdom Metazoa; phylum Chordata; class Actinopteri; order Siluriformes; family Siluridae; genus Silurus; species Silurus meridionalis. The sequence goes on from NC_060902.1 coordinate 107,699, forward strand.
AGTCTGTTGGACATATTTACTTTTAATCACCACATTATCTGTTTAAGTAACCTGATTAACATTAAATTAAATAGGACTGAATGTACAGCCAGCACCTCTGATCTAAAGATAGGATAGTTGAATATTAGATCTCTCACGTCAAAAGCGCTGACTATAAATGAAATTATTACCGACCAGGAGTTTAATATAATGTGTGTGACAGAAATGTGGATTAAACCGAATGAATATGTAGCATTAAATAAAGCGAGTCCTCCTGGGTATAGTTACATAGACCAGCCCTGGTAGACATAGACCAGCCTAAGTGGCAGACAGGCTTTATTATTATAAAGAGTCACAGCTATTTATAATAATAATCTAATATAAAATCTAAACACAAATGTGAAACATTTGAATAAAATATTTAGTGTCCAAAAGCAGGTCTGGGCCACTGAATACCTAGAATCAACGTTCTGTTAGACTCTAGATCAGTGGTCCCCAACCCTCTTTGCGCCACGGACCGGATTAATGTCGGACAATATTTTCATGTATTCTTTCTGTGTGGCCCGGTACCAATTGACCCGGTGGTTGGGGACCACTGGTGTAGATGATGTAGCTCGTCGTAAAGCCAAAATGATCAGGGAGAAAGAATTTGCATGGTGGTATAATTTTCATACGCGCACCTTAAAACAGACCCTCATTGAAAAAATCCAGACGATTAAAATAAATCCAAACTATTTTATAAATAACCCTTTAGATGGCCTCATTGTCCTCACAACATGAATAGATAGACGCCTGCAGGAGCGTCGTGTGGAGCACACCCCTCAGCGCACCGAGCGTCGCCACTCTCCGTCGCAATACCGCCGCTGAACACTCTCTTGTGACACTACCGTTCCAGAACCCCACTCTCCACCGACACCTATCCCCAAATGTAAAGGAGAGGTGTCGCACCAGAGGCTTGTGTCTCACTGCAGGAAAGCTGGACACATGGCTATTGCCCAGTAAAAGACCGGGCTCATCGCTGATGGGGAGGCCCTTGCCGAGCCAAATCCTTCCTGACCTCTCCAAACAACTCCTAGACATCCACATCCTCTCTGGGGGCAGGAGCACCAGCTTGCGGCTTTTTGATTCAGGGGCAGATTCGGAATTTTTGGATCAGGATCTAGTTCAGCAGTTAATGATTGAGACCAAACCATTGCCAGCCATCCTTCAACCTCTCGAAGGCCATCCCCTTTATCAAGCGACCTGTCACATAAAGCCCCTCCTAGTAACCATTGCCTATCAACATCAGGAGTGGCTATCCTTTTTGGTTATTTTATCCCCTCACACCCCTGTCATGCTCGGCTTTTCCTGGCTGCAGAAACAACCCCCGCCTGGACTGGTCCACGGGTAAAGTCTTAGAGTGGGGGACCTTCTGCCATTCACACTTTTTAACTCAGCCATCTGCCTCTGGTTCTCTTGAGACCTTGGACCTCGACTCAATTCCCTTGGTTTATCACCACCTAGGTCAAGTATTCAGCAAGGCCTGAGCTTCCTCCTTACCTGCTCACCGGCCATATGACTGCACCATCGACCTCCTCCCTGGGTCCTCGCCCCCCCGGGGACATTAGTACCACCTGTCAGGCCCCGAGCAAAAGGCCATGAGGCAGTACATTCAGGAATCGCTTGTCCCTGTGCCTAAACGCCCCTGGTCTCACACTGCCCTTGATTTTGTTACCGGACCCCCTCCCTCTGCCGGAAGCAAGGTCATTCTTACTGTGGTGGACGGGTTCTTAAAATCGTACATTTTATTCCCCTATCCAAACTGCCTTCGGCTAAGGAGACAGCTGCGCTCCTTCTCCTGCAAATTTTCCATCTGCACGTCTCCCTCGTAACATCCTCTCTGACCGGGGCCCTCAATTCACCAGGGAATTGTGTTTGGGGTACTGTCAGCCGACGACGCGGGCACTTCCGGTAATCCAACTTCCAGTAATCCAACTTCCGCTTCCGGCGCGGCGCGCCACCTTCCATGTGTATAAATAGATCCCTCGCCAGATTGTTTTTATAGTGTGTATGATATAGTGTGTATGATGTGTAGTGTGTATGATGTATACAGTGTGTATAATGTATATAGCATGTGTATGATGTATATAGTGTGTATGATGTATATAGCGTGTGTATGATGTATATAGTGTGTATGATGTATATAGTGTGTGTATGATGTGTAGTGTGTATGATGTGTATAGTGTGTATGATGTATATATTGTGTGTATGATGTATATAACGTGTGTATGATGTACAGTGGAACCTCGGAGCTCGCGGCCTCAGCGCTCGCGAACTCGCACGCTTGCGACTTTCATTCCGACCGGCAACTCTCATTCAGATCGGCTCGTGAGCAAGTACCTGTACTTTATTATTTTTTTTAAGCATTGTAATTGCTGTTAATTTACATAAAGTATTGTTAAAATAGTCTAATAATTAAGTGTTATTGTGTGAAATAGTGTTATTTACTCATTTAAATCGACTTCGTATAGTGTTCTTTGGGTTTTTACTGGGTTGGAAGGGGCGTATCAAAAGGTCGCGAAAATTCGGAACTCGCGACCGGTCTTGGTCCCTAACCCTCCGAGCTCCGAGGTTCCACTGTATATAGTGTGTATGATGTATATAGTGTGTGTATGATGTATATAGTGTGTATGATGTATATAGTGTGTGTATGATGTATATAGTGTGTGTATGATGTATATAGTGTGTGTATGATGTATATAGTGTGTGTATGATGTATATAGTGTGTATGATGTAGAACAGGGGTCACCAACGTGGTGCCCGCGGGAACCACATGAGTCGCCCGCGAACCTTTTCTAAAAATAGCTGTTTCCTACCTTGTTAAATCATTGTTGATAATTATTGTGAGAAATCATTAACATGATCAGTGTCTTCACATAGATCAGGGGTGTCAAACTCAGTGTCAAATCCGGCCCGACGTACAATTACATCCAGTATGTTTACTGACACTGGCGATAAACACGTGTATTAGTGGAGCGAATGTGGCTGTAATTGAGGAATTGAATCTAAGACGAAACTACGAGACAAAACATCAGGAGAAGCTGATAAACCTGAATGCAGAGCAGATGTATATAGTGTGTATGGTGTATAGTGTGTATGATGTATGGTGCATGTGTATGATGTATATAGTGTGTGTATGATGTAGTGTGTATGATGTATATAGTGTTTGTATGATGTACATAGTGTGTGTGTTGATCTTACAGTGAACTCGAACTCTACTTCACTTCCTGTTTGTTCCAGAGTCTCCATCGCGCTCTCTCCTCGAACCGTCCCACTGAAGAACAGCTGATGAGGACGAGCCACTCTGTACAACACACACACACACACTAATTATATACACTACACTGTGCAATACACACAATATACACTCTTACCACACACACTACTCACAATTTCCCCACTGTGGGACGTTTTTAAATGTATGTGTATATGGGTACGTATGAGAGAGTGTGTGTGTGATTGTGTGTGTGTGTGTGTGTGTGTGTGTGTGTGGGTGTGTTAAGATACCCGCTGACAGTGAGAGGAAGTTCTATCACGACACGAGCGAGAGCTGTAACAGGAGATTGGTGGATCTGCTCACTGATCCTGCAACACACAACACACACTTTATTAACACTTTATTTATAATCATTATTATTATAGTAAATCTGTGTGTGTATGTGTGTGAATTTGTGTGCATGTTTTCAATAACTCACGTGGACATCTGCAGGTCCACTGATAAAGACGTCGTTTCCACGGTGAAGCCTGACGTGCTCAAAATAATGTAGAAAATTAACTGGAAGTAAAACAATCACCACACACACACACACACACACACACACACACACACACACACACAATAATCACTGAAAACTGAATAATATTATACTAATAAATATGTGAAATGTGTGCATGTGCATGTATGTGTGTGTGTGAGCATACCACAGCATCTCTCTTGAATGGATTTCCAAGCTCACAGTCTGCCCGAGAGCCATTCTGATTCACCTCACACACCACCTGCCGAACAGACAAGACAGACAGACACACAAACATATACACACACACACACACACACACACACACAGTCTGTTTATAATTTAAAACTCTTCATTGTGTATTACAGTTTAATGTATGAACCATTCCAGATTAGGTGAGTGTGTGCATGTGTGTGTGTGTGTGTGTGCGCATGTGTGTTTGTATACACACCTGACCCCTGACCCCAGAGTAGGTGAGTGTGTGTGGCAGTTTGATTGTGAGCTGAGCAGCATGGGCATCATCTCCATCCTCCTCGGGGTGGGTGGGGTCAGAGGGTGTGTTCATCACAGTCACCTCCAAAACCACTGACCTCTGATCAGAAAGAGAAAACACAGGCACGCCATCCTCCCCTCTGTGAACACACGCACACACACACACACACACACACACACACACACACACACACACACACACACACACACACAGTGAATGAACTTCTCCCTTCTTTAAGCACCGTGGCCTAACACACATCCATTTTTTTAAAACCCTGTAAAATGTAACTAAAAACAAAATGTAATGATCTCATAAACTCAAATATTTTATTTACAATAGAACATTAAAAACATATCAACTGTTACAACTGTAAATCATTTTCAGAATGGTGTTTAACATCAAATTGCAAAACGGTGAAAATCAGTATTGGATGTTTGTGATCTTCAGGCCCTCAGGGGTCACTGCATTTAAAACCATAATGATTCTGTGATGGAAATCACTGCATAGGCTCATTAACACCTCCAGAAATCATTGTCTGTAAACACAGACAATGTCATCCACAAATGCAGGTTAAATCTCTATAATGCGAAGAAGAAGGTATGCATGAACATGATCCAGAAACACCAATGCTAACTGCTTACTGCATCTATTACAGTAGCATGACTTTATAGTAGAAGAGTCTGGGTGCTGAACTGGCCTGTCTGCAGCCTAGACCTTTCACCATTTGAAAACATTTGACAAAAACAAAACAAAGAAGACCCAGAACTGTTGAGCAGCTAGAATCCTGCATCAGACACATATGGGACAACATTCCACAAGATGTATAAGGACTATTGTTAAAAGGAGACGAGAAACATGGACCTGTCCCAACTTTATTAAAACGTTTTGCAGCCATCAAATTCAAAATGACCTGATTTTATATACCTTATAAATGAATAATTAACAAATTACTGCATTCTGTTTTTATTAAAATTTTCTCAACTTTTTTGGAATTGGGATTGTATTTGATTCATGGTTGTTTCGTGAGCAGTGGTTGGTTTATGTTAGTTGTGTGTCCTGCAGTGTTGTGTAATTGACAGCAGGGGGAAGCATGAGCCTTCACTTTAGCTAACACAGACCTCATCATTAAGATGGAGGAGATGAATACAGGGAGGGAAGTGGAATAGGTAATATCAGAATTAGGACATAGCTGGATTCCCACACTCAGGAAATCAGTTCTCCTGCCCTCAGTCAGAGGGTGAGACAAGCATACACAAGTGTGAGACAAACAGACAGAGAGGGATAGAGAGACAGAGACCACCAGACAGACAGATAGATGGGCAGAAAAACAGGGAAAATAAAACAAGCAGAAAGAGAAAATAAGTCAGACAGAGACAGGTGGAGAGAAAGAGAGATAGACAGACAGACAGGAAGCCTGACAGACAGACAGACAGACAGTCTCACATTGGTAAAGCAGTGAAGATATCTGAAATTGAGGGTCGTGTCCCAAATCTGTAGCTCAGTTTCAGGTTACTTTGGCAAATGTTGTCCTCACCACAGCCTTCTTTGATGAAGTTCACCTGGACCACACACACACACACACACACACACACACACACACACACACACACACAGAATGTGTTTTGAGCAGTATTAGTAGAAGAGGAGGAGGCAGATTCTGAAGCCCCTCCCTCTCTGTGGTAGTGTGTTACCTCTGAGTGG